>NC_086453.1:27711468-27816468 GCF_028390025.1 Pseudophryne corroboree | reverse complement strand
GACCCAAGTGGCCGACACAAACACCTGGCCCATCTAGGAGTGGCACTGCAGTGTCAGGCAGGATGGCCCTTCCAAAAAATACTCCCCAAACAGCACATGACGCAAAGAAGAAAAAAAAGAGGCGCAATGAGGTAGCTGTGTGAGTAAGCTAAGCGACCCTAGTGGCTGACACAAACACCTGGCCCATCTAGGAGTGGCACTGCAGTGTCACGCAGGCTGGCCCTTCCAAAAAACACTCCCCAAACAGCACATGACGCAAAGAAAAATGAAAGAAAAAAGAGGTGCAAGATGGAATTGTCCTTGGGCCCTCCCACCCACCCTTATGTTGTATAAACAGGACATGCACACTTTAACCAACCCATCATTTCAGTGACAGGGTCTGCCACACGACTGTGACTGAAATGACGGGTTGGTTTGGACCCCCACCAAAAAAGAAGCAATTAATCTCTCCTTGCACAAACTGGCTCTACAGAGGCAAGATGTCCACCTCATCATCATCCTCCGATTCATCACCGTGTACATCCCCCTCCTCACAGATTATCAATTCGTCCCCACTGGAATCCACCATCACAGCTCCCTGTGTACTTTGTGGAGGCAATTGCTGCTGGTGAATGTCTCCATGGAGGAATTGATTATAATTCATTTTAATGAACATCATCTTCTCCACATTTTCTGGAAGTAACCTCGTACGCCGATTGCTGACAAGGTGAGCGGCGGCACTAAACACTCTTTCGGAGTACACACTTGTGGGAGGGCAACTTAGGTAGAATAAAGCCAGTTTGTGCAAGGGCCTCCAAATTGCCTCTTTTTCCTGCCAGTATACGTGCCTACTTGGATGCGGTCACTCATATAATCCTCCACCATTCTTTCAATGGGGAGAGAATCATATGCAGTGACAGTAGACGACATGTCCGTAATCGTTGGCAGGTCCTTCAGTCCGGACCAGATGTCAGCATCAGCAGTCGCTCCAGACTGCCCTGCATCACCGCCAGCGGGTGGGCTCGGAATTCTGAGCCTTTTCCTCGCACCCCCAGTTGCGGGAGAATGTGAAGGAGGAGATGTTGACAGGTCGCGTTCCGCTTGACTTGACAATTTTCTCACCAGCAGTTCTTTGAACCCCTGCAGACTTGTGTCTGCCGGAAAGAGAGATACAAGGTAGGTTTTAAATCTAGGATCGAGCACGGTGGCCAAAATGTAGTGCTCTGATTTCAACAGATTGACCACCCGTGAATCCTTGTTAAGCGAATTAAGGGCTCCATCCACAAGTCCCACATGCCTAGCGGAATCGCTCTGTGTTAGCTCCTCCTTCAGCTTCTTCTGCAAAAGCCTGATGAGGGGAATGACCTGACTCAGGCTGGCAGTGTCTGAACTGATTTCACGTGTGGCAAGTTCAAAAGGTTGCAGAACCTTGCACAACGTTGAAATCATTCTCCACTGCGCTTGAGACAGGTGCATTCCACCTCCTATATCGTGCTCAGTTGTATAGGCTTGAATGGCCTTTTGCTGCTCCTCCAACCTCTGAAGCATATAGAGGGTTGAATTCCACCTCGTTACCACTTCTTGCTTCAGATGATGGCAGGGCAGGTTCAGGCGTTTTTGGTGTTGCTCCAGTCTTCTGTCCGTGGTGCCTGTACGCCGAAAGTGTCCCGCAATTCTTCTGGCCACCGACAGCATCTCTTGCACGCCCCTCTCGTTTTTTAAATAATTCTGCACCACCAAATTCAAGGTATGTGCAAAACATGGGACGTGCTGGAATTTGCCCAGATTTAATGCACACACAATATTGCTGGCGTTGTCCGATGCCACAAATCCACAGGAGAGTCCAATTGGGGTAAGCCATTCTGCGATGATCTTCCTCAGTTGCCGTAAGAGGTTTTTAGCTGTGTGCGTATTCTGGAAAGCGGTGATACAAAGCGTAGCCTGCCTAGGAAAGAGTTGGCGTTTGCGAGATGCTGCTACTGGTGCCGCCGCTGCTGTTCTTGCGGCGGGAGTCCATACATCTACCCAGTGGGCTGTCACAGTCATATAGTCCTGAGTCTGCCCTGCTCCACTTATCCACATGTCCGTGGTTAAGTGGACATTGGGTACAACTGCATTTTTTAGGACACTGGTGAGTCTTTTTCTGAGGTCTGTGTACATTTTCGGTATCGCCTGCCTAGAGAAATGGAACCTAGATGGTATTTGGTACCGGGGACACAGTACCTCCAACAAGTCTCTAGTTGGCTCTGCAGTAATAATGGATACCGGAACCACGTTTCTCACCGCCCAGGATGCCAAGGCCTCAGTTATCCGCTTTGCAGCAGGATGACTGCTGTGATATTTCATCTTCCTCGCAAAGGACTGTTGGACAGTCAATTGCTTGGTGGAAGTAGTAAAAGTGGTCTTACGACTTCCCCTCTGGGATGACCATCGACTCCCAGCAACAACAACAGCAGCGCCAGCAGCAGTAGGCGTTACACGCAAGGATGCATCGGAGGAATCCCAGGCAGGAGAGGACTCGTCAGAATTGCCAGTGACATGGCCTGCAGGACTATTGGCATTCATGGGGAAGGAGGAAATTGACACTGAGGGAGTTGGTGGGTTGGTTTGCGTGAGCTTGGTTACAAGAGGAAGGGATTTACTGGTCAGTGGACTGCTTCCGCTGTCGCCCAAAGTTTTTGAACTTGTCACTGACTTATGATGAATGCGCTGCAGGTGACGTATAAGGGATGATGTTCCGAGGTGGTTAACGTCCTTACCCCTACTTATTACAGCTTGACAAAGGCAACACACGGCTTGACAAATGTTGTCCGCATTTCTGTTGAAATACTTCCACACCGAAGAGCTGATTTTTTGGGTATTTTCACCAGGCATGTCAATGGCCATATTCCTCCCACGGACAACAGGTGTCTCCCCGGGTGCCTGACTTAAACAAACCACCTCACCATCAGAATCCTCCTGGTCAATTTCCTCCCCAGCGCCAGCAACACCCATATCCTCCTCATCCTGTGTACTTCAACACTGACATCTTCAATCTGACTATCAGGAACTGGACTACGGGTGCTCCTTCCAGCACTTGCAGGGGGCGTGCAAATTGTGGAAGGCGCATGCTCTTCACGTCCAGTGTTGGGAAGGTCAGGCATCGCAACCGACACAATTGGACTCTCCTTGTGGATTTGTGATTTCGAAGAACGCACAGTTCTTTGCTGTGCTTTTGGCAGCTTAAGTCTTTTCATTTTTCTAGCGAGAGGCTGAGTGCTTCCATCCTCATGTGAAGCTGAACCACTAGCCATGAACATAGGCCAGGGCCTCAGCCGTTCCTTGCCACTCCGTGTGGTAAATGGCATATTGGCAAGTTTACGCTTCTCCTCCGACGATTTTATTTTAGATTTTTGAGTCCTTTTTTTACTGATATTTGGTGTTTTGGATTTTACATGCTCTGTACTATGACATTGGGCATCGGCCTTGGCAAACGACGTTGATGGCATTTCATCGTCTCGGCCATGACTAGTGGCAGCAGCTTCAGCACGAGGTGGAAGTCGATCTTGATCTTTCCCTATTTTTGGAACCTCAACATTTCTGTTCTCCATATTTTAATAGGCACAACTAAAAGGCACCTCAGGTAAACAATGGAGATGGATGGATACTAGTATACTTATGGATGACGAGTGACTGCCGACACAGAGGTAGCTACAGCCGTGGACTACCGTACTGCGTCTGCTAGTATAGACTGGATGATAATGATATAAAAATATATATATATATCACTACTGCAGGACAGGTATATATTATATAATGACGGACCTGCTGGACACTGTCAGCAGCAGACTCCTAAACTACTAGTATGAAGAAGATAGAAAAAAAAAACCCACCACAGGTAGGTATACAATTATGGACGAGCACTGCCGACACAGAGGTAGCTACAGCCGTGGACTACCGTACTGCGTCTGCTAGTATAGACTGGATGATAATGATATAAATAACATATATATATCACTACTGCAGGACAGGTATATATTATATAATGACGGACCTGCTGGACACTGTCAGCAGCAGACTCCTAAACTACTAGTATGAAGAAGATAGAAAAAAAAAAAACCACCACAGGTAGGTATACAATTATGGACGAGCACTGCCGACACAGAGGTAGCTACAGCCGTGGACTACCGTACTGCGTCTGCTAGTATAGACTGGATGATAATGATATAAAAAATATATATATATCACTACTGCAGGACAGGTATATATTATATAATGACGGACCTGCTGGACACTGTCAGCAGCAGACTCCTAAACTACTAGTATGAAGAAGATAGAAAAAAAAACCCACCACAGGTAGGTATACAATTATGGACGAGCACTGCCGACACAGAGGTAGCTACAGCCGTGGACTACCGTACTGCGTCTGCTAGTATAGACTGGATGATAATGATATAAAAAATATATATATATCACTACTGCAGGACAGGTATATATTATATAATGACGGACCTGCTGGACACTGTCAGCAGCAGACTCCTAAACTACTAGTATGAAGAAGATAGAAAAAAAAAAACCACCACAGGTAGGTATACAATTATGGACGAGCACTGCCGACACAGAGGTAGCTACAGCCGTGGACTACCGTACTGCGTCTGCTAGTATAGACTGGATGATAATGATATAAAAAATATATATATATCACTACTGCAGGACAGGTATATATTATATAATGACGGACCTGCTGGACACTGTCAGCAGCAGACTCCTAAACTACTAGTATGAAGAAGATAGAAAAAAAAAACCACCACAGGTAGGTATACAATTATGGACGAGCACTGCCGACACAGAGGTAGCTACAGCCGTGGACTACCGTACTGCGTCTGCTAGTATAGACTGGATGATAATTATATAAAAAATATATATATATCACTACTGCAGGACAGGTATATATTATATAATGACGGACCTGCTGGACACTGTCAGCAGCAGACTCCTAAACTACTAGTATGAAGAAGATAGAAAAAAAAACCCACCACAGGTAGGTATACAATTATGGACGAGCACTGCCGACACAGAGGTAGCTACAGCCGTGGACTACCGTACTGCATCTGCTAGTATAGACTGGATGATAATGATATAAAAAATAAATATATATATATCACTACTGCAGGACAGGTATATATTATATAATGACAGACCTGCTGGACACTGTCAGCAGCAGACTCCTAAACTACTAGTATGAAGAAGATAGAAAAAAAAACCCCACCACAGGTAGGTATACAATTCTGGACGAGCACTGCCGACACAGAGGTAGCTACAGCCGTGGACTACCGTACTGCGTCTGCTAGTATAGACTGGATGATAATGATATAAATAACATATATATATCACTACTGCAGGACAGGTATATATTATATAATGACGGACCTGCTGGACACTGTCAGCAGCAGACTCCTAAACTACTAGTATGAAGAAGATAGAAAAACAAAAACCACCACAGGTAGGTATACAATTATGGACGAGCACTGCCGACACAGAGGTAGCTACAGCCGTGGACTACCGTACTGCGTCTGCTAGTATAGACTGGATGATAATGATATAAAAAATATATATATATATCACTACTGCAGGTATATATTATAATATAATGAATGACGGACCTGCTGGACACTGTCTGTCAGCAGAATGCGTTTATAGAATAAAAAAAAAAAACACCACACTAGTGTTTAACTTTTTCAGGCAGACAATATACTGGTGGTCACTGGTCAGTCACACTGGCAGCAAAAGTGTGCACTGTTATGTACTCCTGCTATAACTGCTCCCCAGTCTCCCCCACAATTAAGCTGTGTGAGCAGTGAGCACTCAGCACAGTCAGATATACATAGATGATATTATCATGCAGCACACTGAGGCTGAGCACAGATATGGTATGTGACTGTATATCGTTTTTTTTCAGGCAGAGAACGGATTTTAAATAATAAATAAAACTGGTGGTCACTAGTATAACTATCAGCAAAACTCTGCACTCTCTGAGTACTCCTAATGCTCCCCAAAATTACTAAAATTAAATTACTAGTAAATCAAGTGTCTCACTCTCTGTCTAAACGGAGAGGACGCCAGCCACGTCCTCTCCCTATCAATCTCAATGCACGTATGAAAATGGCGGCGACGCGCGGCTCCTTATATAGAATCCGAGTCTCGCGAGAATCCGACAGCGGGATGATGACGTTCGGGCGCGCTCGGGTTAGCCGAGCTAGGCGGGAAGATCCGAGTCTGCCTCGGACCCGTGTAAAAAGGCTGAAGTTCGGGGGGGTTCGGATTCCGAGGAACCGAACCCGCTCATCTCTAGTAATAACCTGTTCTTACAGCAGACCTCTGACCCCAGGGCATAATACAAATGCCTGGTTACTATGCCATCAACTTTATTGTCTCAGGCTCCAAGGCAATGCAAGCACTGCTCATGGAATGCACACAGTAGAAGGTTCTGTCACAGAAATATCTGATATGCAGAAAATTATAGTAGCTATTATAATGCAATGTGGCTTTTATAATATTAAGAGAAAAAAAGGTGAAATCTCAGGAGTTTTCAATGGCGGCTGTCATACAAAGAGGAGGGGGACCAGACTGCAGACACAGATAACATGCATACTGCCTCATATATAGGACACAGGAATAAAGGAAGGGCCATGGCAGGGAAGACTGAAACATGCATTTAAACATTAACCAGACAGCAGTAAATAAAGCTAATATATATATATATATATATATATATATATATATATATCACTACATACACATATGTAACAATTGCACACGTACATATATGGGGTGGTATTCATGTGACCGCCGGTCAGCTGACCGACAGTCACATGACCTCCTCCACCAGCCCGACGGGTCACTGTCCCGATGGTCGGCATGCCGACCAACAGGGACTATTTCCACTCGTGGGTGTCCACGATACCCATAGAGTGGGAATAGAACCCGTGGCGACCGCAGGTCGCCACCGAGCCCGCAGCGTGGCGAGCGCAGCGAGCCCGCAAGGGGCTTGCTGCACTCGCCCCTCCCCGCCGGGATCCCGGCGTCGGTATGCTTCCGGGATCCCGGCGTCGGTAAGCTGACCGGCGGTCAGGAGACCGCCGGTCAGCCGTACTACACCCCATATATGCAAGGACATCATTATTACATCTCTCGTGTACATAAATTGACGGTCATTACATTGCAATTTTAACACAGAAATGTACTCATGCTGTATATTTGCAGGAATAAAGCCATAATGCCCCCAATATCTCAGGCCACCAGCTGTGGAATAACGTGCAGAACATGTACACAGCTCCTATGTAACCCTACACGTATGTACATGCAGCCTGTGCATGCAATCCAGAGACAGTGACAGGACAAATAGAGAATTGTCGGAGAATGATGGGAGATAGCGAGGCTACAGGCAGCTCCCATTCATCCACAGCAGCACCGGCCCCTTACCGTCAGCGCAGACAGATCTATCTCATCCAGGCTGCGCACCAAGTTTCCTCCGCGGTGCTCTTATTATGCCGGCTCCACCTGCCCTATTATTCCAGCGTGCGGATGTGGCTCTTCCAGGATCTTGGGAGCCGGAGGTGCGTGTGCCTGTCCCTGCGTCCGGGGTCCGTCCGACTACCAGCCAGTATGTCTCCGGACTTGAGCGGAGGGAGAGGGAACTCAGTAACAGTGTCTTCCCGCTATTTGCTGTTGCGTTACACTGTCACTCGTACTATACACTTCAACAAGTAACAGTGTACCGCAACAGCTAATAGAGGGAAGACACTGCCACCCGCTCCAGCAGGCTGCGGAATATTACATTTTCTGGTTTGCGTTAAGAACCCGGCAGCAGACGCGTGGATCAAGTCGGCCGCAGGCATAGTGAGCCAGCCTGGCCAAGGGCATATGTGACCGGCTGCAGGGCCGGCTCCAGGCCTACTAGCACCCTGAGCGAGAAAATGTAAAAGCGCCCCCCAACCCCTATGCGCGCTCCGAAGGCGCGCGCGCTTCAGGGAAAAGTGGGCGTGGCCTCCTGGGAAAGTGGGTGTGGCCTCGTAACTTCATATTATTAAACTATAAATAAATATATTTTTTCACACACCCTCTATGCACACAATTAGCAGCCTTATGCAGAACAGCCACAGTAGTGTTCCTTACACACAATGTCTCCAGTGTAGTGCCAGCTACACATGACATGCCCCGCAGCAGTGCCAGCAACACATGACATGCCCCGCAGCAGTGCCAGCAACACATGACATGCCCCGCAGCAGTGCCAGCTACACATGACATGCCCCGCAGCAGTGCCAGCTACACATGACATGCCCCGCAGCAGTGCCAGCTACACATGACATGCCCCTCAACAGTGCCAGCTACACACAATAGACCCCCAGCAGTGCCAGCTACACATGATAGTGTTCACGTTTTAGGGCAGGGTGCTGATCACAAGGAGGGCACATTTTTAAGTAAGGAGGGCAAAATGATGTACATACTGTAATGCTTGGTGCTCCTCCACCCACATGCTGAAGCAGGGACAGTGCGCGCCGAAGGCGCGCAGCAAAAATTTAGGGGCGTTGCTTCGTGGGGAAGGTGCATGACCACAGAATAGTGGCAATTCGCATTACACCACGTAGTAGTGCAGCTAATACACATTGCACCAGGTAGAACCTCCTATACACTTTGCGCCAGGCAGAGCACGTTAGACACTTTGCGCCAGGCAGAGCACAATAGACACTTTGCGCCAGGCAGAGCACGATAGACACTTTGCACCAGGCAGAGCACGATAGACACTTTGCGCCAGGCAGAGCACGATAGACACTTTGCGCCAGGCAGAGCACGATAGACACTTTGCGCCAGGCAGAGCACGATAGACACTTTGCGCCAGGCAGCGCACGATAGACACATTGCCTAGCCACGGACGCCTAGTAGATACACTACATGATATGCCCCCCAGCAGTGCCAGCTACACGTGACATGCCCCCCAGCAGTGCCAGCTACACGTGACATACCCCCCAGCAGTGCCAGCTACACGTGACATGCCCCTCAGCAGTGCCAGATACATAAATGGCCACACAGTGCAGATATGCCCCCAGTGCCAGATACATAAATGCCCCCACAATGCCAGATACATAAATGACCACACAATGCCAGATACATAAGTGCCCCCACAGTGCCAGATGCATCAATGACCCCACAGTGCCAGATACATAAGTGCCAGATACATAAATGCCCCCAGTGCCACAAAACATAAATGCCCCTACAGTGCCAGATAAATAAATGCCCGCCGTGCCACAAAACATAAAAGCCCCCACAGTGCAGATATGCCCCCACAGTGCCAGATACATAAATGCCCCCAGTGCCAGAAACATAAATGCCCCCACAGTGCAGAAATGCCCCCACAGTGCCAGAAACATAAATGCCCCCACAGTGCAGATATGCCCCCACAGTGCCAGAAACATAATGCCCCCACAGTGCCAGAAACATAATGCCCCCACAGTGCAGATATGGCCCCACAGTGCCAGAAACATAATGCCCCAACAGTGCAGGTATGCCCCCACAGTGCCAGAAACATAATGCCCCCACAGTGCAGATATGCCCCCACAGTGCCAGAAACATAATGCCCCCACAGTGCAGATATGCGTATGCCCCCACAGTGCCAGAAACATAATGCCCCCACAGTGCAGATATGCCCCCACAGTGCCAGAAACATAATGCCCCCACAGTGCAGATATGCCCCCACAGTGCCAGAAACATAATGCCCCCACAGTGCAGGTATGCCCCCACAGTGCCAGAAACATAATGCCCCCACAGTGCAGATATGCCTCCACAGTGCCAGAAACATAAACGACCCCACACAGTGCCAGACAGATTTTAACTTACCTGTCACTGACACTGCGGTGCTTGGAGCCGGGAGTACTGCTGTGGGCGCGGGCGGGTGGGGGGGCCGCGGACGGAGGAACGATACTGTCTGCACGCTATGCACACTGCGAGGCGCCGGCGTCCAACGTCAGACGCCGGCGCCGCACAGCGCGCTGCATAGCGCGCACACAAGCGGCCGGGAGTGGGACACACAGATTAAAGGCTGGCTCCAGGCAGGAATATGGCGGTTGCAGCGTGCGGCGCCCTATAAGAGTGGCGCCCCGCGTGCCGCTCTAGTCGAACATGCCTGGAGCCGGCCCTGACCGGCTGGCCATACCAGGCAGTGGAGCCGCCACCGGGAGCCGGGAGCCAGTGGCGCCATGGACGGCTATCGCTGAGCTGCCCTGTCGCTGTGTGTGGCGCCAGCTCCCGTGCGCAGGGCAATACCGCAGATCGGATCTCTGTTCCGATCTGCGGCGGCGACGGGGGGCCCTTTGAAAAAAGGGGGCCCAGGGTACTTATCCCCGGGACCCCCCTCTTAATCCGGCTCTGCATATACCTAGAAATAATAACACGGACAACTGTATATATTGGAAAAATGGAGGTCACAGCCAAATTTATTCAATTTGAATCATAATTGTAAAATTAATCACCAGTGGCGAAAAAAGCAGTGCCAACTCGGCCATGGCTTAAAACTTTTGAATCTTTAAACAAATGGGGAGGAGTTTACGCCCCTTGCGCAAACCGTCCTGGGTAGAACCATCTCCCCTTAATTAGCACAGTGCTGGTCCCTCCTTTAGATGGTGACCTGGTCCTCCCCTGAGTTAGTGACCGACTCGCCTATTCTCAAAGGGGAAATGCTAGCCAAGCTCTGCTGCGCTACACTGAGCCGCCGAATAGCACTGCTTTCCGCCTGCTGCGCCTCACACTTGCTGGAATAATTATAGCTTATTATTCCAATGTGAAAACTTTAAAAAAGAAAAAACACAATTAGAAGAAAATTATCTTGCCGGGTGGGTGGGTGGGTGGGATCACAAAATGCAAGAGGAATTTGAATTCCTCAGCCCACAGTTAAATAAACTAGAGATGAGCAAGTTCGGTTCGTCGAGATCCGAACCCCCCCCGAACTTCACCTATTTTAGACGGGTCCGAGGCAGCCTCGGATCTTCCTGCCTTGTTCGGTTAACCCGAACGAGGACGAACGTCATCATCCCGCTGTCGAATTCTCGTGAGATTCGTATTCCATATAAATAGTGATGAGCGGGTTCGGTTTCTCGGAAACCGAACCCCCCCGAACTTCACGCTTTTTACACGGGTCCGAGGCAGACTCGGATCTTCCCGCCTTGCTCGGTTAACCCGAGCGCGCCCGAACGTCATCATCCCGCTGTCGGATTCTCGCGAGGCTCGGATTCTATCGCGAGACTCGGATTCTATATAAGGAGCCGCGCGTCGCCGCCATTTTCACACGTGCATTGAGATTGATAGGGATAGGACGTGGCTGGCGTCCTCTCCGTTTTGAGTAGACTAGAGAGTAGTAGAGACACTTGATTTACTAATTTTGGGGAGCATATTAGGAGTACTACTTGCTGATAGTGTGACCAGTGACCACCAGTTTAATTAATCCGTTCTCTGCCTGAAAAAAAACGATACACAGTGTGACACAGTCACATACCATATCTGTGCTCAGCCTCAGTGTGCTGCATCATCTATGTAATACTGTATATCTGACTGTGCTGAGTGCTCACTGCTCACACAGCTTAATTGTGGGGGAGACTGGGGAGCAGTTATAGCAGGAGTACATATTTTAACAGTGCACACTTTTGCTGCCAGAGTGCCACTGCCAGTGTGACTGACCAGTGACCACTGACCACCAGTATATTGTGATTGTCTGCCTGAAAAAGTTAAACACTCGTCGTGTGGTGTTTTTATTCTATAAACGCATTCTGCTGACAGTGTCCAGCAGGTCCATCATTATATAATATATACCTGTCCGGCTGCAGTAGTGATATATATATATTTTTTATATCATTATCATCTAGTCTATATTAGCACTGCAGCAGACGCAGTACGGTAGTCCACGGCTGTAGCTACCTCTGTGTCGGCAGTCGCTCGTCCATCCATAATTGTATACCACCTACCCGTGGTGTTTTTTTTTTTTCTATCTTCTTCATACTAGTAGCTTACTTTAGGAGTCTGCAGTGCTGAGCTGACAGTGTCCAGCAGGTCCATCATTATATAATATATACCTGTCCGGCTGCAGTAGTGATATATATATATTTTTTATATCATTATCATCCAGTCTATATTAGCAGCAGACGCAGTACGGTAGTCCACGGCTGTAGCTACCTCTGTGTCGGCAGTCGCTCGTCCATCCATAATTGTATACCACCTACCCGTGGTGTTTTTTTTTTTTTCTATCTTCTTGATACTAGTAGCTTACTTTAGGAGTCTGCAGTGCTGAGCTGACAGTGTCCAGCAGGTCCGTCATTATATAATATATACCTGTCCGGCTGCAGTAGTGATATATATATATTTTATATCTCATTATCATCCAGTCTATATTAGCAGCAGACGCAGTACGGTAGTCCACGGCTGTAGCTACCTCTGTGTCGGCAGTCGCTCGTCCATCCATAATTGTATACCACCTACCCGTGGTGTTTTTTTTTTTTTCTATCTTCTTGATACTAGTAGCTTACTTTAGGAGTCTGCAGTGCTGAGCTGACAGTGTCCAGCAGGTCCATCATTATATAATATATACCTGTCCCGCTGCAGTAGTGATATATATATATATTTTTTATATCATTATCATCCAGTCTATATTAGCAGCAGACGCAGTACGGTAGTCCACGGCTGTAGCTACCTCTGTGTCGGCAGTCGCTTGTCCATCCATAATTGTATACCACCTACCTGTGGTGTTTTTTTTTTTTCTATCTTCTTGATACTAGTAGCTTACTTTAGGAGTCTGCAGTGCTGACAGTGTCCAGCAGGTCCATCATTATATAATATATACCTGTCCGGCTGCAGTAGTGATATATATATATTTTTTATATCATTATCATCCAGTCTATATTAGCAGCAGACGCAGTACGGTAGTCCACGGCTGTAGCTACCTCTGTGTCGGCAGTCGCTCGTCCATCCATAAGTATACTAGTATCCATCCATCTCCATTGTTTACCTGAGGTGCCTTTTAGTTGTGCCTATTAAAATATGGAGAACAAAAATGTTGAGGTTCCAAAAATAGGGAAAGATCAAGATCGACTTCCACCTCGTGCTGAAGCTGCTGCCACTAGTCATGGCCGAGACGATGAAATGCCAGCAACGTCGTCTGCCAAGGCCGATGCCCAATGTCATAGTACAGAGCATGTAAAATCCAAAACACCAAATATCAGTAAAAAAAGGACTCAAAAATCTAAAATAAAATTGTCAGAGGAGAAGCGTAAACTTGCCAATATGCCATTTACCACACGGAGTGGCAAGGAATGGCTGAGGCCCTGGCCTATGTTCATGGCTAGTGGTTCAGCTTCACATGAGGATGGAAGCACTCAGCCTCTCGCTAGAAAAATGAAAAGACTCAAGCTGGCAAAAGCACAGCAAAGAACTGTGCGTTCTTCGAAATCACAAATCCACAAGGAGAGTCCAATTGTGTCGTTTGTGATGCCTGACCTTCCCAACACTGGACGTGAAGAGCATGCGCCTTCCACCATTTGCACGCCCCCTGCAAGTGCTGGAAGGAGCACCCGCAGTCCAGTTCCTGATAGTCAGATTGAAGATGTCAGTGTTGAAGTACACCAGGATGAGGAGGATATGGGTGTTGCTGGCGCTGGGGAGGAAATTGACCAGGAGGATTCTGATGGTGAGGTGGTTTGTTTAAGTCAGGCACCCGGGGAGACACCTGTTGTCCGTGGGAGGAATAGGGCCATTGACATGCCTGGTGAAAATACCAAAAAAATCAGCTCTTCGGTGTGGAAGTATTTCAACAGAAATGCGGACAACATTTGTCAAGCCGTGTGTTGCCTTTGTCAAGCTGTAATAAGTAGGGGTAAGGACGTTAACCACCTCGGAACATCCTCCCTTATACGTCACCTGCAGCGCATTCATCATAAGTCAGTGACAAGTTCAAAAACTTTGGGCGACAGCGGAAGCAGTCCACTGACCAGTAAATCCCTTCCTCTTGTAACCAAGCACACGCAAACCACCCCACCGACTCCCTCAGTGTCAATTTCCTCCTTCCCCAGGAATGCCAATAGTCCTGCAGGCCATGTCACTGGCAATTCTGACGAGTCCTCTCCTGCCTGGGATTCCTCCGATGCATCCTTGCGTGTAACGCCTACTGCTGCTGGCGCTGCTGTTGTTGCTGCTGGGAGTCGATGGTCATCCCAGAGGGGAAGTCGTACTCGTAAGACCACTTTTACTACTTCCACCAAGCAATTGACTGTCCAACAGTCCTTTGCGAGGAAGATGAAATATCACAGCAGTCATCCTGCTGCAAAGCGGATAACTGAGGCCTTGGCATCCTGGGCGGTGAGAAACGTGGTTCCGGTATCCATCATTACTGCAGAGCCAACTAGAGACTTGTTGGAGGTACTGTGTCCCCGGTACCAAATACCATCTAGGTTCCATTTCTCTAGGCAGGCGATACCGATGTAAATGTACACAGACCTCAGAAAAAGACTCACCAGTGTCCTAAAAAATGCAGTTGTACCCAATGTCCACTTAACCACGGACATGTGGAGCAGGGCAGACTCAGAACTATATGACTGTGACAGCCCACTGGGTAGATGTATGGACTCCCGCCGCAAGAACAGCAGCGGCGGCACCAGTAGCAGCATCTCGCAAACGCCAACTCTTTCCTAGGCAGGCTACGCTTTGTATCACCGCTTTCCAGAATACGCACACAGCTAAAAACCTCTTACGGCAACTGAGGAAGATCATCGCAGAATGGCTTACCCCAATTGGACTCTCCTGTGGATTTGTGGCATCGGACAACGCCAGCAATATTGTGTGTGCATTAAATCTGGGCAAATTCCAGCACGTCCCATGTTTTGCACATACCTTGAATTTGGTGGTGCAGAATTATTTAAAAAACGAGAGGGGCGTGCAAGAGATGCTGTCGGTGGCCAGAAGAATTGCGGGACACTTTCGGCGTACAGGCACCACGTACAGAAAACTGGAGCACCACCAAAAACGCCTGAACCTGCCCTGCAATCATCTGAAGCAAGAAGTGGTAACGAGGTGGAATTCAACCCTCTATATGCTTCAGAGGTTGGAGGAGCAGCAAAAGGCCATTCAAGCCTATACAACTGAGCACGATATAGGAGGTGGAATGCACCTGTCTCAAGCGCAGTGGAGAATGATTTCAACATTGTGCAAGGTTCTGCAACCTTTTGAACTTGCCACACGTGAAGTCAGTTCAGACACTGCCAGCCTGAGTCAGGTCAATCCCCTCATCAGGCTTTTGCAGAAGAAGCTGGAGACATTGAAGGAGGAGCTAACACAGAGCGATTCCGCTAGGCATGTGGGACTTGTGGATGGAGCCCTTAATTCGCTTAACAAGGATTCACGGGTGGTCAATCTGTTGAAATCAGAGCACTACATTTTGGCCACCGTGCTCGATCCTAGATTTAAAACCTACCTTGGATCTCTCTTTCCGGCAGACACAAGTCTGCTGGGGTTCAAAGAACTGCTGGTGACAAAATTGTCAAGTCAAGCGGAACGCGACCTGTCAACATCTCCTCCTTCACATTCTCCCGCAACTGGGGGTGCGAGGAAAAGGCTCAGAATTCCGAGCCCACCCGCTGGCGGTGATGCAGGGCAGTCTGGAGCGACTGCTGATGCTGACATCTGGTCCGGACTGAAGGACCTGACAACGATTACGGACATGTCGTCTACTGTCACTGCATATGATTCTCTCCCCATTGAAAGAATGGTGGAGGATTATATGAGTGACCGCATCCAAGTAGGCACGTCAGACAGTCCGTACTTATACTGGCAGGAAAAAGAGGCAATTTGGAGGCCCTTGCACAAACTGGCTTTATTCTACCTAAGTTGCCCTCCCACAAGTGTGTACTCCGAAAGAGTGTTTAGTGCCGCCGCTCACCTTGTCAGCAATCGGCGTACGAGGTTACATCCAGAAAATGTGGAGAAGATGATGTTCATTAAAATGAATTATAATCAATTCCTCCGTGGAGACATTGACCAGCAGCAATTGCCTCCACAAAGTACACAGGGAGCTGAGATGGTGGATTCCAGTGGGGACGAATTGATAATCTGTGAGGAGGGGGATGTACACGGTGATATATCGGAGGATGATGATGAGGTGGACATCTTGCCTCTGTAGAGCCAGTTTGTGCAAGGAGAGATTAATTGCTTCTTTTTTGGTGGGGGTCCAAACCAACCCGTCATTTCAGTCACAGTCGTGTGGCAGACCCTGTCACTGAAATTATGGGTTGGTTAAAGTGTGCATGTCCTGTTTATACAACATAAGGGTGGGTGGGAGGGCCCAAGGACAATTCCATCTTGCACCTCTTTTTTCTTTCATTTTTCTTTGCGTCATGTGCTATTTGGGGGGTGTTTTTTGGAAGGGCCATCCTGCGTGACACTGCAGTGCCACTCCTAGATGGGCCAGGTGTTTGTGTCGGCCACTAGGGTCGCTTAGCTTACTCACACAGCTACCTCATTGCGCCTCTTTTTTTCTTTGCGTCATGTGCTGTTTGGGGAGTGTTTTTTGGAAGGGCCATCCTGCGTGACACTGCAGTGCCAATCCTAGATGGGCCAGGTGTTTGTGTCGGCCACTAGGGTCGCTTAGCTTACTCACACAGCTACCTCATTGCGGCTCTTTTTTTCTTTGCGTCATGTGCTGTTTGGGGAGTGTTTTTTGGAAGGGCCATCCTGCGTGACACTGCAGTGCCACTCCTAGATGGGCCAGGTGTTTGTGTCGGCCACTTGGGTCGCTTAGCTTAGCCATCCAGCGACCTCGGTGCAAATTTTAGGACTAAAAATAATATTGTGAGGTGTGAGGTGTTCAGAATAGACTGAAAATGAGTGGAAATTATGGTTATTGAGGTTAATAATACTTTGGGATCAAAATGACCCCCAAATTCTATGATTTAAGCTGTTTTTTAGGGTTTTTTGAAAAAAACACCCGAATCCAAAACACACCCGAATCCGACAAAAAAAATTCGGTGAGGTTTTGCCAAAACGCGTTCGAACCCAAAACACGGCCGCGGAACCGAACACAAAACCCGAAAAATTTCACTACATATAAAGAGCCGCGCGTTGCCGCCATTTTCACTCGTGCATTGGAGATTGAACGGAGAGGACATGGCTACGTTCTCTGCCTGAAAAGCTCCATATCTGTGCTCAGTGTGTTGCAAATATCTGTGCTCAGTGTGCTGCACATATCTGTGCTCAGTGTGCTGCAAATACCTACGTTCTCTGCCTGAAAAGCTCAATATCTGTGCTCAGTGTGCTGCAAATATCTACATTCTCTGCCTGAAAAGCTCCATATCTGTGCTCAGTGTGCTGCAAATATCTACGTTCTCTGCCTGAAAAGCTCCATATCTGTGCTCAGTGTGCTGCAAATATCTGTGCTCAGTGTGCTGCATTGTGGGGACCACCAGTATATAATTATAGTAGTACAGTACAGTAGGCCATTGCTGTATCATGCAGCTCCGTGTCAGACTCAGTTCTAGACAGTATCCTATCATCAGTGCTCAATATCTGCTGCATTGTTGCGTGACCAGTATATACTATATATATTATATATAGTAGTACAGTGCAGCATTTTGGTGATCACCAGTATAGTAGTACAGTACAGTAGTCCATTGCTGTATATTGCAGCTCCGTGTCACTTCAAGTATCCATATCTGTGCTGAATTGTTGTGAGCAGTATATATAGTAGTACAGTGCAGCATTTTGGTGACCAACAGTATATAATTGTACAGTACAGTAGGCCATTGCTGTATCTTGCAGCTCTGTGTCACTTCAAGTATCCATATCTGTGCTGCATTGTTGTGAGCAGTATATATAGCAGTACAGTGCAGCATTTTGGTGACCAACAGTATATAGTTGTACAGTACAGTAGTCCATTGCTGTGTCTTGCAGTTCCGTGTCACTTCAAGTATCCATATCTGTGCTGCATTGTTGTGAGCAGTATATATAGTAGTACAGTGCAGCATTTTGGTGACCAACAGTATATAGTTGTACAGTACAGTAGTACAGTGCTCAGTGTCAGTGCTGCATTGTGGTGACCAGTATACTACAGTACAATAGTCCAGTGCTGTTCTCGCTCAGTGTCAGTTCTCTGTAGTATCATCAGTGCTCAGTAAAGTAAAATCAGTGCTCAGTATAATCAGTGATTGATCAGTATAATCAGTTCTCAGTATAATCAGTGCGCTGTTAGACGTGCGTCCGTTTTCCGCCATTAGTGCATTGGGATTTAGACAATTGATGAAGTTATTGTGTGCCCGTTACAAAATCCCATCTAGATTCCACTTCACTAGGCAGGCGATAGCGAGATTTTACCAATTAATATCAGTGATTTATAATTAATTATTAATTACAGTGATCTTGCCAAATGATTCCAGTGATTTGGACCAATAATACCATTGATTAGAATTTAGAACGAATAATTCCTGTGATTTTGTCATTTTCTTCAAGTGATTTGGACCAATAAAACCATTGATTAGAACGAATAATTCCTGTGATTTTGTCATTTTCTTCCAGTGATTTGGACCAATAATACCATTGATTAGAACGAATAATTCCTGTGATTTTGTAATTTTCTTCCAGTGATTTGGACCAATAATACCATTGATTAGAACAAATAATTCCTGTGATGTTGAGGTGTTTGTGTCACTTAGCTTAGCCATCCAGCGACCACAGTGCACCTCTTTTTCTCTTTTCTATGCATCATGTGCTGTTTGGGGACTATTTTTTTTAAGTGCCATCCTGTCTGATACATCCGTATATGTCCAGTGGTACTGCCATTAGATATAAATTCCCGACATTACTGCCATTTAATTCCAGTGATTTTGTCATTTTCTTCCAGTGATTTGGACCAATAATACCATTGATTAGAATGAATAATTCCTGTGATATTGAGGTGTTTGTGTCGCTTAGCTTAGCCATCCAGCGACCACAGTGCACCTCTTTTTCTCTTTTCTTTGCATCATGTGCTGTTTGGGGACTATTCCTAGATGGGCCAGGTGTTTGTGCCGCCCTCTTGGGTCGCTTAGCTTAGTCATCCAGCGACCTCGGTGCAAATTTTAGGACTAAAAATAATATTGTGAGGTGTGAGGTGTTCAGAATAGACTGGAAATGAGTGGAAACTATGGTTAATGAGGATAATAATACTATAGGATCAAAATCCCCCCCAAATTCTATAATTTAAGCTGTTTTTGAGGGTTTTTTTTAAAAAAAACACCCAAATCCAAAACACACCCGAATCCGACAACATTTTTTAAGGGAGGTTTTGCCAAAACGCGTCTGAATGCAAAACACGGCGCGGAACCGAATCCAAAACCAAAACCCGAAAAATTTCCGGTGCACATCTCTAAAATAAACTAGTACAACCCACCTACCTAACCACTTCCCATTGGATAACTATTTTATTGACAAACGTCAACAACCTATTAGTTAATATCAACACAAAACCAGATCCAACTAGCTTAGCTACATAACAAACAGGGTGCTTATATTCACTCTATCCTATACAGTCTCTCGTTCTTTTTAAGTCACCCATATGTTTTATCATGACGCAAACTAGAACCATATACCTAGAAATAATAACACAGACAACTGTATAAATTGGAAAAATGGAGGTCACAACCAAATTTATTCAATTTGAATCAGAATTGTAAAATTAATCACCGGTGGTGAAAAAAGCAGTGCCAACTCGGCCATGGCTTAAAACTTTTGAATCTTTAAACAAATGGGGCAGAGTTTCCACCCCTTGCGCAATCCGTCCTGAGTAGAACCATCTCCCCTTAATTAGCAGTGCTTGTCCCTCCTTAAGATGGTGACCTGGTCCTCCCCTGAGTTAGTGACCGACTCGCCTTTTCTCAAAGGGGAAATGCTAGCCAATCTCTGCTGCGCTAAATTGAGCCGCCGAATAGCACTGCTTTCCGAAAGATTTGAAGGCTCAAGACTACGAAACCGCCACCATAAACCTAACCTTCAAAATTCCATTAAACACTTCAATTATGCTGTGACAAATAACTCCAAACCAGTCTCAGACAAATGCACCCCATCTAATCTATACAAATCTACCCTCTCATTACGCAGATCTGGGTGCTTAACAACTTTCCCCCCTAAACTAATAACATATCTGGAAGTCACGGCATTGAGCTTCTTTCTCACCTTATCTAAAGCCACTCCCCCTTGGCTGCCCCTCCAAAATCTACGCGGTACCACTTGTGACCACACCACGTTAACCAACGGCCAATGCTCCGTAATTAATTGAAAATCCCTCTTTATGTTGTTAATTAGCTCTATACCTCTGCAAGTACCTAAATCATTGCCCCCTAAATGTATCAAACAATCAGGGGCACCCTACTTCTTATCAAAATCCCAGAGCACACTCAATAAATTGCTCCATCTCATTCCCCTTAAACCTATCCATCTCACTTCAAAAGGGAACGACTTAGATGTCTTGTGCCTACTGGCCCAATACACATATGAATGACCCACAATCCACACCCGGCTTGATAATGTCAAAAAACCTGCAGAAAAAACAGCAAAACAAAGAAAATTTTATTTAATATTATGATTCAATAACACCTTTAAAACAGGGAAGGAGAAAAACTTAGTAATTTAGGCGACCCAGATGGAGATGAACAACACCAAACCTCAAAAGGTTTGAGGAAAAAGGTGAAAAAAACTCCAATCCCCCTTAAACAGCGGATAGCTTAGGGCCCTGGGATTCCCAAATAACAAACTCGCAGGATGCCCCTATGAATGCAACTTATCAGCCCTAACATAGCGCTTGAAAGCATCTGACTTCCACCGCCCTAACCTCTTAATCTATTCTTTGGAAGAACCTGTTGATGCGGCACAAGTCGCTGCTCCTATCCTAAAAGAATGTGTCCCGTAATACTCTAATGGAAGGTCCAACGCTATTAAACACCTATTGAAAATACTTGTAAATTGAAATTTAGATAAAGGATTAAGATCGCTATGGACCAACCACTGTTCCCCCCCTTTCGGACGAATTCGTCCGTAAGCCTCTGATAATCTTACTGGGCAAATGCTCGGCTCCGAATGCACAGGAACAGAAATCCATTTACCTTTTCCAAGCTGATCCGCTTTGGACCGGTGAATTTTAATAAGGAGCTTATCGCTCCTAACTATTACATTATTCAACAATATACCTGTATCAACTGAACTCTTGCTCTTTGCAACTAATTCACCTACTCCTAAAGCACCGAAAAAGGCTACTGTAAATGCTAAACTAAAAAGGTTAACCTCAAAATCTCCTAACGCAATACCTGAAACAGCAATTAAATCTTTCAACAGTCCGATGTCAATTGGCCTGCGTTCATCGCTTACATTTGCTTGCTCTTTAGCCCACCCCCTCATTGCTTTTGACAGAATAAAAGATTTAGTTGGGTCGATCAACCCTTCTAAACGTGATAAATACTAAATTCCTGCCAAAGCACCTGACATAGCCGCTTTAGAACGACCCCTTTCATGCCATAACCATACAAACTCAAAAATAGCATCCTGTACACTCTTACCCCTACCGTCAGAATTCATGTACGCCTGCCAATCATTCCAAGCTGTAGAATACGATCTCAACATTGCAGGGGCCAGTGCCTTCAACGCTAAGGCTTTCATGCTGGTTTGATGATCTAACATACAAATTCAGGACATGACAAACCTTCCAATCTAGCTGCTGGATCTAACGCTCTACATCTATCCCATTGAAAACGAGACAAAGCATCCGCTATCTCGTTCCTAAACCCAGGTACATGCCTAGCATTCAACTCTATATTCTTCTGCAGACACCTAAGGGTTAAATGCCTCAACAACTTCAACGCATGAGAACACAAAGACGTTTGATTGTTGATCACTTGAACTACCCCCAAATTATCGCACCAAAACAAAATCCTTTCATTACTGAGCTTAAAGCCCCAGATCACAACAGCGACAATGATTAGAAAGAGTTCAAGCAAAAGCATACTATCAGTAAGCCCATTTGTACGCCATTCTTCAGGCCAAGCGTCCGCATACCATTCACCTTCAAAATATGCACCGAAACCTAACGACCCTGATACATCTGTGAAAAATTGCAGCTCCCGGTAGTTTACTTCTTCCTGCAACCAAATGCGGACCCCATTAAACTCTCTCAAAACTTCCAACCAAACCCTACAATCTTCTTTCAATTCCAATGAAATCCGTATAAAATGGTGCAATCTCTTAACCCCTGCGGCAGAGCCGGCCATAACCAATATGATGTCCCAGGCAAGATTTTGGCTGGTGCCCCCTAGCACCACCGCTGGTTCCGCCTCTGACCTTGCACCTCTTTCCCAGCACCATCACCCCTGACCCATAGCAGTCCTTATTTTGGTGTTTGTTCCCCCTTTATTTTAAATAGGAACAGTTTGCACATTTGGCGCGCAGCCCAAAAAGGGTTGTGTTTTTGCTGGCAAGGGGCGTGGCCACACAATAGTAACCCCAATTCCAATTACGCCACACAGTACTGCAACTTTATTCACATTTGATAATGCGATAGTGTCCATAATTCATATTACATCCCACAGTAGTATCACTTTACCTTATAAACGTTACTACTCACAGTAGAGCCCCTTATTCACATTACATCACACCCTATTGCTCTTTATTCACATTAGACGACACAGTAGTGCCCTTTCTATATGCAACGCCACATAGTAGAGCACCTTATACACACATAAGTAATGCATTTATACACATAATTCCACACAGTAATGCCCCTTACACATATGAGACACATTATTAATGTCCTTATAAACATAATGTGCCTTACACATTATGACAACCTTAATTAATGCCCTTTTACACATAATGTCCCTTACACATAAGCTGCACATTATTAATGCCCTTATACACATAATGACACACATAGTGCCCCCTACAGATTTGCTGCACATTATTAGTGCCCCTATACACATAATAACACACATACAGTAGTACCCTTTTACACATATGCCGCACTTTATTAATGCCCTTATACACATAATGACACGCATAGTGCCCCTTACACATATGTTGCACATTATTAATGCATTTTTACATGACACACATAATGCTCCTTACACATATTCCGAACACTACTGCACAACCAACCCACTCACATGCACACAGCAATCACACTGCTACTAACACTGTGACCTCTGCCTCTGCTTGGATACAGATGTGTCCTCATAAATATTGCCGCAATGCTAACATTTGGCACATTTTTTTAATGAAAATGCATCTTATTTGCATTGCTATGTGGCTAGGATGCACAAGCAGCTTCTGCTGATTAAAATGATATGCAGCATGCCCATATACTGTGTGAGACTGTGGATGTATCTGCATATGAAATGCTACACACAGAATATAGGCATGCCGCATATCATTTTAATCAGCAGAAGCTGCTGATGCCCCTAGGCATATCAAATGCCCTAGGCAATTGCCTAGTTTGCCTATGCCTATGGCCGGCCCTGCCCTGTGGTAGCTCTTTCTAACCTATGACTAAAAACCCTTCCCATCGGAATGACCCTACATGAAAAATTTAGCAACCCAAGAAGTGATTGGACCTATTTCAAAGTCATCTTTTTTGCAGAAATAAAGTTACTCCTTAAATTACTTACTTTTTCTTCTGGCAATCTACAAAGGCCAGCTTCAGTATCAATTTTTATACCCAGGTAAGATAAACGGGTCACAAGCCCCTCCGTTTTTTCCTTAGCTATAGGTACACTCATAACTGAAAAAAGAGCTTGAACCAAAAAAAGCAATTCATGACACCATGAGCTACCTGCAGGACCTGCCAACAAAAAATCGTACAAATAATGGGCGACTCCTGTCTGACCGGTGCCGGCCTGTACACACCACTGCAAAAATGAACTAAAACAATCAAAATAAGAACACGAAACTGACCAGCCCATAGGCAAACATCTATCAACAAAAAACTGACCATCTAACTTGAAACCCATATACTTAAATGAATCTGGATGCAGCAGCAACAATCTAAAAGCCGTTCTATATCCACTTTCGCCAACAAAGCGCCCAAACCGAAACCTTGAACCATAGAAACAGCTTCTTCAAAAGACTGGTACTTTACGCTACACAAAGAAGGGTCCAGAGCCTCGTTTATTGAGCCTCCCTCTGGGAAGGAAAGGTGATGAATTATCCGAAATTTACCTGGCTCCTTCTTTGGAACTACACCCAATGGTGAAACACAAAAATCAGCTAAAGGCGGACTTTTAAAAGGTCCACACATGCGCCCCAAACCAACCTCAGCAGCAATTTTAGCTCTTACCACTTCTGGGAAATCTCTCGCTGATTTAAGATTCCTTCTGGCTAAAACTAATACCAGCCTAACGACTGGCAAATTAAAACCGAACTTAAAACCTTGCAGTAAGAATGCCGCCTCCTTCCTAAGAGGATAGCGGCCTAACCATCGCTCCAAAATTTACCGGTGACTCTGCTTTACCTAGTAATGGCTCTCTGATCCCCTCTACCCACTGACTGAGTTGCGGGCCTGTTGCAATCCTTTGCCGCGTGGCCTCCGCCACACAGCATGCAGATGTGCCTTTATCGACATGTTGTTCCCCTACTGCATTGTCCGTTATTAAATGCGTAAAATTTCCCTCTTCCTGCTGTGTTAAACCCTGGT
This sequence comes from Pseudophryne corroboree, assembly GCF_028390025.1. Classification (NCBI taxonomy): domain Eukaryota; kingdom Metazoa; phylum Chordata; class Amphibia; order Anura; family Myobatrachidae; genus Pseudophryne; species Pseudophryne corroboree. Next base: position 27,791,777 of record NC_086453.1, on the reverse strand, counting down.
CTAACCTGAAAGGGCTGTCTTCGACCCGTCGACTCTGAGAAAGTCCTATTAGTTTGAGTTACTTCTAACCATACTTCCACGTCCTAAAAACCTAAACTTAGTAATTTCTGACCATCTTGTTTCTTCCTAAATAATTCATCGTACTGACGCCAAACATTGTGCCTAGCCGTCAGAAACATATTATGCACGAGATGCAAATACTTAAGGACGTTCAAAAACTCTGATGGACAAGATGTTATATAGCATTCCCGCAAGCCAATTAGGATAACTCCTCCTTGCCTCTTCGGCCACCGCCCCCCGTATCTAAAGCTTTTTTAGCGTTGTGTGTAATTGCGAACATATCTACAAAATGTCCATTCTTCATTCGCTCCCTCACCTTAGACCTAACTCCTCTCAATATTGCCGTATTCGCGCAGTGCACACTATCACCTGTCGCATCCTGAGCCGAACTGCCAGCTAAACTGCGCCCTCCCTTTGAACCCTTACTCTTCCCCCTAAGATGCTGAACGAATGTCCGCATAAATTTACGCAGATTCTCCAGCGAACTAGACGTATCAGATGATTCGTCAGAATGAGACAAAACTGCGCCAAGCTGCACCTCTAAATTTTTCTCACCAGTTCCTGATGTAGAAGGGCCTGCGTCCAGATCTTCTGCGACTTATTGTCCCACGTTGCACGACACGCCCGTCGCAGCTTGACTCGATGAATGCGGACCATGTGGAACCACACCTGCTGCTGACGTTTTGACTGCATCTATATGGGAGGGTAAAATCTCTGGGCTTGATAAAACAGCGTTAATCCCTGCTTTATCAGTGAGAACCGGCCCGCCCAACGCAACTGATAGTGACTGCACTTGCGAGAGCATGGGCGGAATAATCTCCCCCGACTGCAGCGGAGACGGAGGTCTAGTTGGTGGAGGAGCCTGGGGTAGGGACTTTAGGCCTACTTGCTGCGCACTCAACACTTGACTCAGCACCGGCTGCAACCAATGCCCATATTGGCTGCATACTTGCAGAGCTGGTGCAAACTGGGTAAACTGCGTAAAAGCATAGGGCTGATAAAACTACCCTAAATGCTGGTTAAAATGGGGGTTAAAAAATTGTTGCACGCTGCCCACTGCTTGTGTCTGCAAAGGAGGGGGGGGGGGAGCCTATACATTGCCCCCAATGTATCCACTCCTGGTACCACAGACCCTGGGGAATTCACAAAATCTGAGGGACACCCCAACCTGGCCCCTAATGCCCACACCTAACCCTGGGGTGAAATAGGCTAACACATTGCCTCTCCTCTGAAGCCCTGACTGAGACACCAATGTCTCCCCAATCATCTCCCCCCCCCCCCAGCTCCTAAAGCTGTGGGTGATTACCGGACCAACTCATCCCTATTTAAAATGGTGTCCGGGGCGGGGCTTATGGCAGCGGGGGATGAGGTGCCCGAAACGCTGCTTAATACGGAGTGCTCGCGGGGCTGGCCGCTGCACTTGTCAGCCAGGCCGGCAGCACTGCTGGTGAGGACGGCGGCTGACTGCCCGCGGCTGTCCCAGCCAGAGCAGAGCGAGCGCCGGGGACCGCGTGACCAGTTCCCCTTACTGTTAGGCGCCTCGCTCCCCTCACAGCCGGAGAAGCCGCAGCCGAGGAGAGAGGCTTAGACGCCTCTACCAAGTGGCGGGGAGGGGGGGCACTGCGCCGTGGATGGGGCATGACAAATTAATGTGAGGTGAAAATATTATGCAGATAAAAAGAGCAAACCGAAACTTAAATAAATTAAAGAACACAAATAATTTAAACAAATTAAGTGGTTTTTGAATGCTACAATAAATGTAATTAAAATTTTAAAGCAATTAAGGCACTAAATACCTGCAGAGTGATACAAAAACCTTACCAGTCCCTGGATCACAAAATGGCAAGAGGAATTTGAATTCCTCAGCCCACACTTAATAAACTAATAGAACCCGCCTACCTAACCACTTCCCATTGGATAACTATTTGATTGACAAACGTCAACAACCTATTAGTTAATATCAACACAAAACCAGATCCAGCTAGCTTAGCTACATAACAAACAGGGTGCTTATATTCACTCTATCCTATACAGTCTCTCGTTCTTTTTAATCAAAGAAGTATAATAAAGAAGTGGAATAGCTGCTGGTGGCTGTAGTAAGGCACCAGCATTATCAGCAGCGAATAGTAGAGTCAGGGGCACATCAAGGCTGAGATGGGGAGGCCCATGTGCAGGCTTCGTCTAGGCCCCATCCTCTCTAGCCAGTAGAGTCTATCTGGCCCCGAAGGTCACTAGGGGACCCCAGCACTGTCCCAGAGTCTAGGGCGCATGCGCAGGTCTCTGGGAAAATGGCGCAGTGGCAATTTTCTTAGTGATTTTCTGACTGTGCATGTGCAAAACACTGGAAAAATGGCCACCACGCCATTTTCTTGGTGATTTCTGCAGCGCTGCTGCTGCCAATGTGGGTCTCCAGAGGGTAAGTATTGAAAATAAGGGGTGCAGTGTGAGGGGTGCAGGGTTATAAATATGCCAGTGAGTAGAGCATTGGTAAATGGCATATAGAGCCTGGCATGGTTGGTCCAAGGAGAGTCAGCAGAAAAAGGAGACAGGGACTAGCTACTCTACACATCTTACAACTGTCATTTGCTGTCCTTTTCCATCATAACTGACCTTCCAACATCTAGAGAAGGCGCACCGGGGTGCCGGGAGCGAGGTGGGGCTACTGATTACCTAGCCCTGGGCTTATCTGGGAGGACAGGCACCAAGAGAGGGGGAGCATGTACTAGTTACCTGGGCTTGGGCTCATCCGGAGGGCACAGGCATACCATGGCATCGGAAAAGAAATCCTGCCCCACCAGCACCCACATTCTTCTTAATAGTGAGTCATTCTTAGAGCAGATTTGAAACAAAACCAATTTAAAATGCTGAATGAGGGGTGTCTCTAACTTGCAGGGTAAAAATACATAAAGCTTTTTGAGGATAGCTAGTTGTGCCTAGCAGCGGCTTCACTGGTAGTTGGGAGGATGGACCAATGTAGACAGTATAGGTGGAAGTAGATTAGGTGTGACTTTGTACTAGTGTGAGTGGTAATGATGGAAGTGCGAGGATGTTTGAGTATGGGTAGTATAGGTGGGACAAGGATAGGTTTTAATAAATAAGTAGGTTTTCAGAAAGTGTTTAAATAGTTTAAGAACTGATTGGGCATGGTATGGTATTCCAAAAGTGGTAAGTTGTATAGGATAAGTGTTGTAGATGGGACGGAGTCGTGGCTAAGTATGTGCAGGTCAGAGGTAGATCTAATGGGGCAAGAGGGAGAGTTATTTGATAGGGATGGTGTAGCTGAGGTCTTTGTAGGAAACGATGAGTCATTTTTCATTGTGGTCATAGATCCTGAAGTACCATTCCCAGGGAGCCAATGTAAAGATCTGCAGATGTGGTGAGATATGAAGATTATACAGGGCATATAGGATGCATCAGTGAATGTATTATTTTTATACACCAGCAATGTACATGACAAAGTCAAAACTGAATGTTAGTTATCACAATATATCATTGGCCCTCATTCCGAGTTGTTCGCTCGCTAGCTGCTTTTCGCAGCAGTGCACACGCTAAGCCGCCGCCCTCTGGGAGTGAATCTTAGCTTAGCAGAAGTGCGAACGAAGTATTCGCAATATAGCGAAAAGATTTTTCTTTGCAGTTTCTGAGTAGCTCGAGACTTACTCTGCCACTGCGATCAGTTCAGTGCTTGTCGTTCCTGGTTTGACGTCACAAACACACCCAGCGTTCGCCCAGACACTCCCCCGTTTCTCCAGCCACTCCCGCGTTTTTCCCAGAAACGGCAGCGTTTTTTCACACACACCCATAACACGGCCTGTTTCCGCCCAGAAACACTCACTTCCTGTCAATCACACTCCGATCACCAGAACGAAGAAATTTCTTCGTTAAGCCGTGAGTAAAATACCAAACTTCTTAGCAAATTTACTTGGCGCAGCCGCGGTGCGAACATTGCGCATGCGCAGTTTGCGGAAAATCGCTGCGATGCTTAGAAAAAGAACGAGCGAACAACTCGGAATGAGGGCCATTGTAAGGTGATTCAATCAACACTAACACTACCCATCCCATGAACAAAAATGCAACAGTTAAAAGATCTAAAAAAAATAAATAAATAAGGTTAGATTACAGTTTAAAAAATTAATTATTTAGGGTAAAACATTATACAACAAAACTGTTTTTAATTAAAGCAGGAGATGGGGGAAAAAGATGATCTATTAATGTAGACTTTAGCAGTTTTCCTGTGCGACTACTAGCGTGATTGGCTGATTACGATACACACAGGCCAATAAAGATCATTTACCACACACTCAAAATGTTGATAATGATTTGATTGATTTTGATAATGATTTGGAGTGGGGTACCTACATTTATACAAGAACTTGGGTTCTAAAAATGTGGGTATCACACTCCATAGTATTAAGTTAATCACATGCTACAATGCACATCTGATAATTAGAGATGTGCGGCGGACACTTTTCGGCCTTTGTGTTTTGGCTTTAGATCTGGATCTCTGTTCGTGATCTGGATCTGATTTGGTTTTCCCAAAACCACCTTTTCGGGTTTTGGTTTTGAGATCTGGATGTTTTAAAAAACAAACAAACAAACAAACAAACATAAAATCAGGTAAAATCAGAGAATTTGGGGATAATTTCGATCCTACGGTATTATTAACCTCAATAACATTCATTTCAGTCTATTCTGAACACCTCACAATATTGTATTTAGGCCAAAAGGTTGCACCGAGGTAGCTGGATGACTAAGTTATGTGACACAAGTGTGCGGCACAAACACCTGGCCCATCTAGGAGTGGCACTGCAGTGGCAGACAGGATGGCAGATTTAAAAACTAGGCCCCATAGAGCACATAATGAATAGAAAAAAAAAAGAGGTGCAAGGATGGAATTGTCCTCGGGCCTTCCCCCCACCCTTATGTTATTTAAACAGGTCATGCACAGTTTAATAAACCCGTAATTTCAGCGACAGGTGGTTCCCCTGGAAAAAGTTCGCCAAGTTCTCCAAATCATAGCTAGCTACAAACATACTACCTACTTCTTTGATGACTTTTCACATTATGAGAAGAGGTAAGAGGAAGAGGACAGTATCAAGAAGGTGATTAAAAATTAGAGAGGCACATGCAATCAGTAACAACACACAGGCTTTCACCTCTACTCCTATATTCGTGTGGAACGGAAAGGGCTTTAACCAAGCAAATATATAATTAATTACCATATTACTGGACAAACTGAAAAACTAGAGGCCAAAGCCTCCATATTTGTACCCCCTTCTCCATTTTCAGGGATTAAGATATCTCGGATTTATTGCTGGGAGGCAAATAAACTGATGTATACCACGGAATCAAGATTGGATATTTTCCCCTCCACGGAGTCTGGAGACTTATTTTGTGAAAATCTCGTGGGTTTCTTTTTTTCAATTTTTTTATTGCATTTTTATTTACATATTTAGTGGCAGATGCCTTATTTTTGTTTTTCACAGCTTCCAGTTACACGCATATGAGCATACCTGTGTGTCCCAGTTACATGCATGTGAGCATACCTGTGTGTCTTGTTTATTTTTTTCATATTTTTTAAATAAAGCAGCCCCTTAGATGTTTTAACAGCCCCTCCTGAGCAGCCCCAGATGGGGCAAGTTGAGTTTGGGTGGGTTCGGTACAGTACTAAGCAGGACTATGCAGTGAATGTTTTGTTATTGAGCCCCTGCCCCTAATGGAGCTTACCACTCTACAGTCGATAATCATTTCATACCATAAGTAGGACTGTGGGAGGAAGCAATGCTAACCTCTGTGCCAACAGCATGCCTCAGCCTGGCAAGCCAGACATCTTCCTGGCTGTAAGCCACCATGAAACTCCATACTGGCCCTTTTTCAGTAACTGTTTGTGCCTCACAGGAGCTCCTGGCCCATCTAGTGCTGCAGTGCAATGTAAAGCTGATGCAATGCAAGATCACTGAAACTCTGTTCTTCTAACACCATAAGGTTTTGCGATAACCCTACGTAGCCCTTAGGAAAAGAACCCTGTACAACAAATTTGCATCTTCTAAAAAAAAGATTCTTCTGAGTCACACTGGCTTTAACCACAAATGTGGTCTCTCCCCACTTTATTAAAAAACACTTTGTCAAAATAGCAATTTCCATTTCAACCTTTGTGGCTGTATTCACAAATCTGTTTGTGATGTTGAAGCTTGTTTCATATCTGCTCTAGACTTTAATTTAAACCTAGGATCAAGTACAGCAGCACCCCTGAAATTATACGTTAGCACCCCTGGACCTCTACAGCATAGGCAGCACCCCTGGAGAATTACACAGCACAGCAGACAGGCAACAGCACCCCTGGACTTAAATGGCAGTTGGGCAGCACCCCTGGACTGATAGGGCAGAGGGGCAGCACCCCATATAGGGCAGTCCCCTGAAATGATGTGGCAGACAAAGAAAATATGTGCAAGATGGAATTGTCCTTGGGCCCTCCAACCCACACTTATGTTGTATAAACAGAACATGCACACTTTAACAAACCAACCATTTCAGCGACAGGGTCTGCCACACGACTGTGGCTGAAATTATTGGTTTGTTTTGGCCCCCTCCAAAAAAAGAGGCAATTAATCTCTCCTTGCACAAACTGGCTCTACAGATGCAAGGTGTCATCTTCATCCTCAGATTCCCACCCCCTTCAGGGTATACATCCTCATAGAGAAATAATATTCAAACAAACCACATAATTTAAGTGTCAGTGGACTACTTACACTATTACCCAAAGTTTCTGAACTTGACAATGACTTCTGATGAATGCGTTGCGGGTGACTTATAAGGGAGGATGTTCCTAGGTGGTTAACATCCTTACTCCTACTTATTATGGATTGACAAAGGCAACAGATGACTTGACACCTGTTGTCTGGATTTGTGGAGAAATAATTCCACACCAAAGAGGTAGCCTTTTTAGTATTTTGCCCAGGCATGACAATGGGCTTTTTCTTCCCATGGCCAACAACTGTCTCCACTGGTGCCTTATTCAAACAAACCACATCACCATCAGAATTCTCATTGTCAACATCCTCCTCAGCGCCAGCTACACCCATATCCTCCTCATCCTGGTGTACTTCTAAAGTGACATCCTCAATCTCAATATCAGCAACTGGACTGGTGGTGCTCCTTCCAGCACTTGCAGAGGGTGTGGAAATGGTGGTAGGAGCCTCCTCTTCCCATACAGTGTTGTGAAGGTCAGGCCTAGACATTGCAACAACGGACAGTGCCAGCACCCCTTTATTTTCACAACACCTCTGTAATTTGAAAGCATACAAGACAGGGCCAGTGTACATTTATTTTCACTGCACCCCTGTATTTTACAGCATAGAGGGCCAGTGTACTTTTGTTTTAACAGCAGCACTCCTGTATTTTTACAGCATACAGGACCAGTGCACTTTTATATGGAATCCAAAACCCGCGAGAATCTTGTTCTGGTTTCCGAGTCATGCGGGTAGTCCCAAACCGTACTCGGATTCTATCTTGGAACGTGATGTTCGGGGGGTTTGGTTCTCTTAAAATCAAACCCGCTTATCTCTACTGATAATACAAACTTTAATAACAGCCCAGTATTACTGCATGTGTGACCTAATGGATTTACTTTCTAAAGATAATCTTATCAAAATCAGTCAAATCATTATCGACATTTGGAGTGTGTGGTAAATGACCTTTATTGGACTGTGTGTTTCATAATCAGCCAATCATGATAGTAGTCATGCAGGAAAAGATCCAGCTGCACAAGTCTACATTAATATATCATCTTTCCCCCATCTTCTGTAAAATGCTTTACTATAATTAAATTTTTAAACTGTAATCTTCTAACCTTAATTTTTTGTTTTTGTTTTGATAAAGCTGATTTTATACTCTACAACACAAGCTATTAAATCTATACCGTGAAGCCGTAATGGCCGCTGAACCTCGTGCACGTGCTACGCACTCCGTACGCTATTTGCGTAAGAATACCTTGCACGTGGTACGCAAGTTACGTACACACGCTGCTCTGGGTGTACGGAACACACACAGCGAGCGTACACACAGATGATAACCTTTAAAACCTTACACAGCGTATGAGTATACTATAATGGTAAGACACTGGTTAACCTTGTTAATATAAAAAGCTATTTGAGCGGTTGAGACGCTCCGATTACCCACAGTAATGTAATGAACACTCGATACTTTGCTAAGGTTCCAAAACCTTTACTAACAAGCTTTTAGTTATATCAAAAAGGGGAAACACATTGACAAGTCATACACTACAAGCTAACATATAATTCTAACAGAATATCTAGACAGAAATATACGCAATAGTGAACGATCACAAATACAAATACATAGACTAAGAATGAATGGCTAACATTACACGGGTAACAAAATGGCCACAGAGAAACATACCATATGGGGAACACTCGCAAGCACAACCGGAATCCAGTCCTCCAATTATCAGAGATAAATGTTGAAGAGAGAGAGTACTGGCCGGTCTGGGGACAGTGACCCTTATATACACAACATACAGTGTACTTCAAAGGGCCCTACAACCTTATTGTTTATTGGACACAGGAATGTCTCTCTGCACTGTAACAAAAGGTCATAGGTGGATTTGAACAGGTGGGCTGTGGCTATTACAAACTGCTCAGGTGGGAGGGAATCGCCGGATTCCCGCCGCATGGATAATGAACTGCAAATATAAGAAATGTCCAGAAACTACTAATGGCCATAACTATACGCAGGAGCGATTAATCTTTACCTAACCAACACCGGATTGTTGCTATTAAAATACTCTTCGGTTAGGTACCAGACACCACTGTTCAACCTTAGTCAGACCCTTTGTATCACGAAAAGAGGGATTCCCATGTCCATGAACAAGTCACATTAAACAAACTTACAGTTATCTTTAAGGGGAACTTTACCTATAAAACCTGCTATATGGATTTATTAAGTAACGATTGAGTCGCCTGCTAGACGCACACAAACTCTACCGTAAATGCACATACCATGCGCTCGAGCGCACGCCCGTAGTGGCACCGTCACGCAATTGCGAATATGTGCACGCACGCCAGAGAAAGTGCATGTGCAGCGGGCAAGCACATGAGGTGAATATATGGCAACGTGTAGCATGATATTTTTCCGACTTTGACAGTTTTTAGATCTTTTAATGATGGCATTAGGCTCCAAATGGCTCCTTCCCTTTCGCTGCTTTACCGCCTCCCCTGATCCTTTGGGGATTTAACATCTCAATTGATGATCTAACCAGCCTTGCTATCTCCAAGCTGCTCATTTGGCTGATCACAATGATCCAACTTCACCTCTCTCTTTAACAATCACTCCCTTGTCCTTGTATTGTCATGTCTGTAGTTTCTACCTTTTGTTGAACATGACCGACATTTGCCATTGACTCTGAATTCCCAGCTGTTACTATCAACCTTCAACAGTTTCATCTAAACCTTTACACTCTACACTGACAAACTTCCTTTAAAAATGTACTTGCCCTGCTGAGGACCTATGGAAGAAGTTGTACTCTCTTGTTGACTTCATCCACTTCAGCTCCATTTTCTCAATTGCTAATATTTCCAAACCTTCATCTACTCCCAGGCCTCCAACCCTTGTCACCTCTTCACCTTTCAATTCCCATCTCTCCAGCTCTCCCTTCCATCATCCATGTGTGCTTAATTTTACCATTCACTTCATCTCCAAATAAAGCACATTTGCCACCTGCTATGACATCTTTTCAGTTCAGTCTCCACTTCTTCATCCCGCTCCCTTTCTGTTAGCACTCCCAACTTTGTCCTTATTCACCCCAGTATCCAAAGCTGAAGTCTGTGCTCTCCTCTCCACCCTCCACCTCCAAATTGATAATATTTCCCAAAAGTCTGCTCCAACACTGCATTAATATATCTCTTTTTGCACTGACCGTTCATACTTCAAGCATTTCCTTGTCTGCCCCATTCTTTAAAAAAACCCTGTTAGGACCCCTCCTTCCTTGTTACCTACCATTTCATCTATTTTCTCCTCTTTAAAGCCAAGCTCATTGAACAGATGGTGTACAGCTATCTCACCTTCTTCTCCTCTTTTTTCCTAGACCTTTCATGGTCTTACTTTTGGTCTCTTCATTCCAGAGAACTGCTCTCACCAAACTCATTGGTGACCTCTGCATGACCAAATACAAAAGCTGATTTTCTATTTCTGTATTATTTGACCTCATACCAACATTTGACAACCCCTTTATTCTCAAACATCTCTACTCCACACACATATGGAACCCCTTTTTCCTCCAAACGATCCACTCCACTGGGCTTCAAGGCTCAGCAGTCTCTCTGGTCCAGCTGCTTCTTGATCAACCACTTCTTGTCTTTATCTAAACCCACCTCCACCTCCCCCCCTCTGCACCTCCACTTCCCCTTGAAGTTAGGGTTCCCCAAGGCTCTGTCCTGGCCTCCTACTTTCTCTTGTAGAGATTATCTGATTTTCTAGACTTCGCTGCCACCTCTATGCAGACAATAACAGCACTTACATATCTCCCCTGGACCTCTCTCTCACATCATACTGGATTGCACAATGCTTTCTGTTACTCAATATTTCAAAAACTGAACTCATTATATTTCCTCAAGCTAAGACGACTACTCCTGCCTCGTTTATCTACATTGACCATGTTTCTCCTCTGTTCCTCATGTCCAATGTCTAAGTTACACCCTTGACTTTGCCCTTTCCTTCTCCCCCTACATGCAGTTCCTTTCAGAATCCTCTTGACTTCCAACATGTCATACCACATGCCTCTGGAATTCCCTCCTTTACTCCATAATCCTTTTTATCCAGCATTTCTGTCTTTAATCTCACCCTTATACAGTATCTTACAGTATTTATTTATTCATTTATTATAACAAACCACAACTACTCCTAATTCTGCAGGATCAAATATATTAAGTTGTTCCTGGGTTAAAGCTTTTAGTTTCTAAGAGCAATTATATCAAAAGAAATCAACTTGCATGTTAGGCATAAAATCAGCCAATATATGAGTAATAAGCACATTAACTGTGATAAACACAATAAAGACAAAAACACTTCTAAGTCTCTATAATTACTGCTTAAGACATAAATATGGCTAGACTGCAATATTTTATGTGAGAAAGAACACAAAGAAATTTTGGAAACTGTAACAAATACTCTAACATGTTGGATTTGAATGTTACATTATATTATTTTACTGCCTTGTGCAGACCCTTCACATTCTTACACAAAACATCTGCAATGAGAGACTTCCGAATAACCTACAGTAATAGGGAGTGTGCACCTTTATATGTACACTGTAATGAAAAGGTACAGTACAACTTATGCCCTGTGGACCTGATTTTTTTTCGATTGCATAACCATGCAAACCCTATTTGATCCTTAGTTTCTATAGGGTTGAGGTTACCAAAATGTAAAAAAGGGGCAGACTATATGGACCAAGTGGTGCTTTCTGCCCTCAAATGCTATGTGTCTATTTTTGTACGTACATATATCTAAACTAGGATGAACATAGTGCCATCTAGAGTAATAACTTTGAATAAACACACACACATGCTCTGAATTCTATACACATAACAAATACATTAAAAAAACAGACTTATCTGTATTAAGCTTTGAGTACAGTACTGTTGTCCTCAACCATAATACATACATACTGTAATATGAGCAACAATCTAATTACTTCTATTATATTTATGTATGTGACCAGGTAGCCCTAATAGGCACAGCCTTTAGCAATGCAATACAGTACAGTTGTAGCCATGCTCCTCTTGCTGCAAGCAGCCAAGGCATGCTGCATGTCACTCTGGCTGTGATTTGCTAAACCAATCCCTGAACTACAGCAGCAGTCACATTACTTCAGCAACCAATTAACATCCACTGCTGCCTGTTTAAACCTGCACTGGCCTGCTGCATATTGACAGAGCAACTCCTTTCTTCTGGGATAGTTCCTGGTCCTCAGGCATTAGTACTTCTGTACCTTTTCCAGATATCCACTACCAATATTATTCAAGCTGTTTCATGCTGTTTGTTCACTGACCAGTGCTGCTGTTTCCATTCAGCTTCCAAGTCTATGCTGCACCAGCTCACCAATGCCAGTTTAAAGTGCCTGCTGTTTATCATCTGCTCTCTGTCTACACAGTACCTATACAGCTTTTTCAGTCATCTGGGATCCCGCTGCATAGATCTGCAACTACTATTTACCATCTATAGCACTTATCTACTGCATGCCATCTACTGTAAATATCCTCACCAGCATTTACTACAGCTTGTGCTTACAGAGACTTCAGTTCTGTCCTTCTGGCTACTCCACATGCTGGTGTTACATTTGGCTCCCCTATTCTGTGTTTCCTACTAAGGGATGTCCTATGGATCCGGGGTCCAATTCCAGGGTGGGGTACTATTCCCATTTCAGATCTTTCCAACTTGGTTGCTGCAGGTTCTGGATAGCGTGTTACTATGTCCACTCTGAGTTTCAGATCCCAAATACAGTCCCAGATGTGGACCAGAGCGGTATTTCTATCCCCCCTAACCCTAACCCTCGGGGGGTGGGGGTGGCGGCCATGGCTATCCCCAAGGGGGTGGCAGCTAACCCTCGGGGGGTTGCAGCTAGGGCCCCTATTGCCCCTAGTGCCTAACCCCCCAAGTGCCTAACCCTAACCATGAATCCTGATACTTACCTTTGGCATCGCGGCTGCCAGTGATCCTGCGCCGGCCTCCTAAGTGGTGTCAGGATTCTGGCATTGACCACATGACTGCCGGCATCCGGGCAGCCAGGTTGCTGAACACATCCACTCCTATGGCTTCTACCCAGACATTACTAGAAGTGTAATGGTGGTCTCCTAGCCTGAGTGGGTCCATGACAAAAGTACCTTTTATTCCATCATATTAGGACTGTCATGTGTAACATAAAAATTGCTACAGTTATGTATGTGACATGACTGTATAGTAAATGTGGTGTGCATGGTGCATACAAAATATAAAAAACAGAGATTTGTGTCCAAGAAACACAGATTACCACATGCCAAGTTATTACAGAATTCTGGCCTAGATGACAGGAGGACAGCTCAGGAACAAGGAACTGTCTTACACCAGGACTACAAATTTTGGTTTGCTGCAAATTTTGAGGCACTGTGATCCGAGATTGCTTGAGAAATATGTATTAAAAACAAAAACAGGCAATTTTTTTCCGATGATACAAATACAAAGTCAGGGGCACAGCCAGAACCTTGTGAGCCCCATTGCAGCACTTTGAAGGGGCCCCTGTCTCAATGCTTTTCTCATTATGTCACAATGAATGACAGCACACATTATTCCTCCTGTAGCAGTGACGCTTATACACATAATGCTACCTGTAGTCAGTGGCGTCAGAAGGTGAGTGTGGGGGGTGCGGCCCGCACCCGGGTGTCCCCCTTGGATGGGGTGACACCAAAGTGCCAGCTCTTCTGCAGTGACAGGAGCCGACTGCTGCAGTGAGATAATCTCCTGCAGCACTCGGCACCTGTCACAGATAAGAGCCGGAACACACACTGTCCAGTCTCCGGGGGAAGGCAGCATCTTTGGAGAACCTGGACATGTCCCAGGAGCGAAGGAGAAAAGACCTGCGGGGCCACGCCCCTTTTAAATTAGGCCACGCTTCATTTTTGGGAGACCGAGGCTCTGGCGCATGTGTGTGTGTGTGTGTGTGTGTAATAGTACAGAGTGCGCTCCGGGTGTCACCACACCCGGTGAAGCCTCTGCCTGTAGTAACGCTGCTTACACACGTAACGCCCCCTGTAGCAGTGACACTTACACATGTAACGCCCCCTGTAGTAGTGACGCTTACACAGGTAACACCCCCTGTAGCAGTGATACTTACACATATAACGCTCCATGTAGTAGTGATGCCTACACAGGTAACACCCCCTGTAGCAGTGATACTTACACATATAACGCTCCATGTAGTAGTGATGCCTACACAGGTAACACCCCCTGTAGCAGTGATACTTACACACGTAACGCTCCCTGTACCAGTGACGATTGCACACATAACACCGCCTGTAGCAGTAACACTTACACATGTAATGCCCCCTGTACCAGTGATGCTTACACACATAATGCCCCCTGTAGTAGTGATGCTTACACACACACAACACCCCCTGTACCAGTGACGCTTACACACATAACACCGCCTGTAGCAGTAACACTTACACATGTAATGCCCCCTGTACTAGTGATGCTTACACACACATACCAGTGACGCTTACACACGTAACGACCTCTGTAGTGATGCTTACACACGTAACACACCCTGTAGCAGTGACGCTTGCACACGTAACGTCCCCTGTAGTAGTGACACCTGCACACGTAACATCCCCTGTAGAAGTGACGGTGACAAGTAACATCCCCTATAGCAGTGACGATAATTAGGGATGAGCGGGTTCGGTTCTCTGAGAACTGAACCCTATCGGACTCCACGTCCCGAGCCCGGATCCGAGACCGGCTCGGGTTACCCGTCTGACTCGGAAACCCGAATGAGGCAAAACTTCATCATCCCGCTGTCGGATTCTCGCGGGATTTGGATTCCATATGAGGAGCCGCGCGTCACGGCCATTTTCACTCCAGTCTCGGAGAGTGTAGTGAGAGGACGTGTCTCCGTCCTCAGTGTCTGTGTGGGGGCAGGAAAGTGGGGTGGCGAGTCTAGTGCTGTCCAGTGTAGTCCAGTCCAGTGTAGTCAGTGTCTTATGCTGCATCAGTCCAGCCAGTCAGTGTTGGTGTCCTCTGCTGTTATATGTCCCCAGTGCTGCTGTATAAGTCCCTTGCACTTTTGCTGTGTTGTCTTGCATCAGACCAGGGGTAGTGTCTTGTGCAGCATCAGTCCAGTGACCAGTCACAGTGGTGGTGTCCTCTGCTGCCATATATCAAGTGTTACTGGTGTATAATTCCCTTGATACTGGTGTATAATTCCCGTGATACTGGCATATAATTCCCGTGATACTGGCATATAATTCCCGTGATACTGGCATATAATTCCTGTGATACTGGCATATAATTCCCGTGATACTGGCATATAATTCCCGTGATACTGGCATATAATTCCTGTGATACTGGCATATAATTCCTGTGATATTGCTGTATAATTCCAGTGGTAGTTAATGAACATAACGCTCTTTTTGTGTATTCGGCTGACCTTATTTTTGTTATTTTTATTCCTTAGACAGACGCGGCATTCTAGTGAATTCCTACTTCCACCTCCATAAAGATCTTTGGGGGTTAATACAATTTGCAGTGAGTGGGTGTGTTGCTATTGTAACAGCAGGAAGACACCACCAACAGCACAATAAACTACCTCTTGCAGTCCCTATAGGGCTGCGAACAAAAATCTGCAAGCCAAGCGCTACCTATAGGTGCTCTTACACAGGAAGTCACTATATCACTCTTAATTGAATTGAACTCTTTGGATTCAATAATTTCTTTCCCTAAGAGACGTTGGCATTCTCTTTAAACCACCCTCCATTCACCTAGCCCCAGCCATCAAGGACTTAACACCTACAATGTATTGTACTTAGCTTGTTACTTTGGTTGAACATACAATAGACCCCAATTCACCTACCTGCCTAGTAAACATTTAAGCAGACAGATTTATGTCTGATTCTTATTTTTGTGTATGCAACTTGCCATGCCGGTGAAATACGTATCCATACATTGCTTTATAAAAGAATTGTGTTTTATTTGTGATTGAAAAACATAACAAAAAATATCTAAACACTGTATACTTAATGAAATACTGTGGATACAGTATACTGCACATCATGTTAAGATACAATTGCGGTGGCTTGTCCTTTCCTTTCCACTATAACTGGCAAAATCCTTTCCAAATGGGCAATGTAATCATCGCATTGCTCTGGAGTCAGCACATCCTCCCAAAACTTCGCTATACCAGCCATCAGTTCCTGTTTATTCTTCGGCTTGATCTCAGATCTTATGAACTTTTTTAATTGGGCCCAGACGAGGTGCATTGGATTCATATCTGGTGACCTATGATGGAATCGAAGAAAGAAAAATACAAAGTTATTACCAATATTTTGAAACATTGAAATTAACAGTAACATCCACTTTGTTACATTACACCAGTGATTCTCAAACTCAGTCCAGTTGATCCAGCAGGTGCACAGGTGTACTCATTACTCACTGACACATTTTAAAAGATCCACGGATGGTGCTCATTATTTCACTTGTGATTCTGTGAGGAGACCTGGAAAACATGCAGTTTGGGGTCCTGAGGACCAAGGGGGACATTCTGAGTTGATTGCATGCTGCAGTTTTTCGCAGCGCAGCGATCAGGTAACTACTGCGCATGCAACGCAATGCGCAGGCGTGTCGTACGAGTACAAAGCAGATCGTTGCTGAGCGATGGATTTAACGAAGAATCCATTCGCACAGCCGATCACAAGGAGATTGACAGAAAGAAGGCGTTTGTGGGTGGCAACTGACTGTTTTCTGGGAGTGGTAGGGAAAACGCAGGCATGTCCAAGTGTTTGCAGGGTGGGTGTCTGACGTCAATTCCGGGACCAAAAAGACTGAAGTGATCGCAGCGGCTGAGTAAGTCCAGAGCTACTCAAACTGCACAAAATGATTTTGCAGAGCTCAGCTGCAAAGGCGTTCGCACACTTGCAAAGCGAAAATACACTCCCCTGTGGGCGGCGACTATGCATTTGCACGGCTGCTAAAAGTAGCCAGCGAGCGATCAACTCGGAATGAGCCCCCAAGTTTGAGAACCTGTGCATTACACTAATGCATACTGTCTGCAGGAAATCTGCAATACTCACTCTGGTGGTGTGCGCTGCCAATTGATACCATTCTCCTCCATAAATTTAGCAGATGCAGAGTAACTGGGGTTGTTATCCTGAAATAATCTGTGTCCGGCTGGATAGTATTTTCTCACATATGGCACCAATGCTTCTGTGATGATGCTATCCTGGTAAAAGGTTTTGTCCATTACACCTGCCATAGAACAATAAAAACGGGGTGACTTCTTTTCCCAGTGCAACACACTAAACAAAACCGTACAACATGGTCATTTTGTGTTCAGTCTGTGGGGCCAATTTATCACCATCCGCATCTGATGATGCAGATGACAGGTGATAATATCGTCCAAACGCGCAATGCGATAATTGAGTATATCACATGGATGTATCAAGTATCACATGAAGGGACAGAACCTGCGAGAAAGCTCTGTCCCTGCAATACGTCTCCGCAGCATCATCGGGGTATTTTCGTAAAAATTACCCGGATGTCCTGCTGCGCATGTGCCGCCATCTGTCGCTACTGCCGGGATCCCCCTCCAACGCGACTACCACCACGCTGCAAACAGCCCCCCCCCACAGATTTATACTTGCCAGTCCCAGGAGCGGGTGTCCGCTGATTCCAGGGGGCTGCCGGCGCCGGATCCTGCTTCTGTTCTGTGAGCTCCCCGGTGCTGTGAAGTGCGCTGCCGCTTTGCAGCGTCACTTTACTGCAAAGGGGTCACAGTGCAGCACATGGTGAACTTGGTTCCCGGCAACGCTCACCGCAGCACCGATCCCCAGCTCCTGGGACTGGTAAGTATGAATTTAAAAAAATATATATCATTTTTTTTCTTTAAAGGTGATCAGCTTGTGTGTCCGTCAGACACACAGAGCTGATCACTGGAGCCCGGTCTCGCACAGCTTTCTCTTTGGTGGTATTTACTAAAAATAAAATGACAATTAAAGGGTTTGGAGCAATTCATCACGAAGACTGCTCCAAAAGCCCTGTAGTATATTTGAGTGATTCTAAAATAATGTGAAAAGGGTGTAAAAACATCCCTTTTTCACTTTTTTTTTGGTAAAAATAATGTTTATAAATAGGCCCCTATGTGCGCTGTAAGCGGGGTCACTAAGCAATAAATATAGAAAGTCAATAACACCTTAAGTACCTTCAAAAATGAGCACGGGTCCTGCGCCAAGACGTGAAATGCAGCCCCAAACTAGTAATATCAATTTATCTTTTGGACATTGTGTGACAGCGCCATTGGCACATTTACGTAATGACATCTTGGTGACATCATCAAGTGCAATCGACGTAACATCGCTAAAAATGACATCATCAAACTTTTCTCCACTCTCAATCCATTGAATAGCTTGTTTCACTCTGTTTTCTTTATTGATATCCTTTTTTATGGCCTTTTTCCTGTTTAGTGGGTATAAAACATAGATTGTTATTATGTTGCATTATTGAGCAATTATAATACATTCCATCATAGAATATTATGAGTGTGTTTAATACTTTATACAGTATTTTTGTAGCCAACAAATCACAATCAAAACAATGCTTTGAAAGTGTTTGCCCCTTTAAAAAAAAATGGCAGAGATCGTCCGGCAACCCGCACCTCCGGCGATTCATGGAATCCATGACATCCCGACGTTTGTATTTATTAGCTAACATTATAATTACCTAGTTGGTACATAACTCCACCCCATCTGTCTCTTCATTCTTTTAATGCTACTACACGAGATGTCCAGGTCACACTCGGAATGAAAAATACGCCTGATCTGTCTGGCATTAAGTTGCTCATCCTCACGCCTCAAATCATCCATAATTAACTTTACTTGCCTGCAACACAATAAAGCAGAGGGTGTGATGTTAGTACACAGGGCGATATAGTAATGCACAATACGGAAAGCAGAGTAATGAGAAGTTGTGTTCTACAGTAAAAGCAATGCAGACACTGGGGGGCTATTCAGTGCGGAATGCAGCCACGGGTCTATATGTAGTGGCTGCATTCGGAGGGTCTTCACATGCGCACCATCCACAGTGCACGTGCGTGAACCTACACCTTGCGGTCGCATCTTGGAAGGAGATTTCCAGTGTCGGGCAGTCGGCGGGTGGTGTTTTGGCATTGCGGGGGCATGGCAGGCAAAACGAGGCATGGCGGGAACGTTTTCCGGGCGGCTGCGTGACGCCACATACAGCCGCTCCGCAGTGGTGCCAGTAGCAATGTTTTCTTAGTGGTATTGATAATAAAAATGGGCGTGGTCGTGTGTCATGAGGGGGCGTGGTCACACAAAACTAGGGGAGTGGCTACATGACAATAGGGGCATGGCCACAATATGCCACACACCGTAATGATTATTACCCATTGTGCCACACACCGTAATGCCCATTACACATTATGCCAGACACCGCGACACCCACTACATATTATGCCACACACTGTAATGCCTATTACACATTATGCCACATCGTAACGCCCATTGCACATTATGCCAGACACCGCAACACCCACTACACATTATGCCACACTGTAATGTCCATTACACATTATGCCACACACCGTAATGCCTATTACATATTACGCCACACACAGTTGCCACTGACACCATTTTATGTCCCACACACAAAAATGTCCCTTATAAATTATGCCCCAGTAGTGGGGTGGTGGTACGGAGTACCACCACCATATTTCTTAATGGTACTCCGTACCACCCTACTTTCAGCACTGCCGCTCCGAGAAAAAAAATGGCACAGCCTGGCCCTGTGCTGAGCGGCCCCAAGCATGTGAGGAGATGGA
Organism: Pseudophryne corroboree; assembly: GCF_028390025.1. Classification (NCBI taxonomy): domain Eukaryota; kingdom Metazoa; phylum Chordata; class Amphibia; order Anura; family Myobatrachidae; genus Pseudophryne; species Pseudophryne corroboree. The sequence continues at coordinate 27,772,120 of NC_086453.1, read as the reverse complement.
GGCAGATCCTGCTGCTCTCTGTATGAGGTCCAATGTACAGCAGTGTCGTACCGTGTGCATTTTGCGGGAGTCCTTATTCTGATCAGTGTCCTCTGTAAGGCATGGTAGCGCACTGTCTGTAAGGTGACGTCATAACCCCTCTCTTTCAGCCACTTCTGTATCTCTTTCGTTGTCTTCCCTTCTTCCTTCATCTTGGCCATGATCTTGCTGAAAGTCTTGCTTATTTTGCATGGCATCTTGATCAGTACAGTTTCTGTATTGGAAAAGCAAATGTTAAATTACATTATATTCTTTCAAATTGCTTTGCGCTAAAATGCTAAAATATTATGCACTATAATTTATTATTTCTGCAAATGTTCCTGTGATTATTCAGCTAACCCCAAGTTCATTACTAAATGCAGAATTAGTTACTGAAACAACAGAGACATTTGTTATGTAATATTGGGTAATGTGGAAATAGCAGTGGGCTAAATTTATTATAAAAATGTAATCTTCCTAATCAGATATGTAAGTAAGGGGGTCATTCCGAGTTGTTCGCTCGGTAAAAATCTTCGCATCGCAGCGATTTTCCGCTTAATGCGCATGCGCAATGTCCGCATTGCGACAAGTAAATTTGCTATGCAGTTAGGAATTTTACTCACGGCTTTTTCATCGTTCTGGCGATCGTAATGTGATTGACAGGAAGTGGGTGTTACTGGGCGGAAACAGGCCGTTTTATGGGCGTGTGGGAAAAAACGCTACCGTTTCCGGAAAAAACGCAGGAGTGGCCGGAGAAACGGAGGAGTGTCTGGCCGAACGCTGGGTGTGTTTGTGACGTCAAACCAGGAACGACAAGCAGTGAACTGATCGCAGATGCCGAGTAAGTGTGGAGCTACTCAGAAACTGCTACGAGGTGTGTAATCGCAATATTGCGAATACATCGTTCGCAATTTTAAGATGCTAAGATTCACTCCCAGTAGGCGGCGGCTTAGCGTGTGCAAATCTGCTAAAATCCGCTTGCGAGCGAACAACTCGGAATGAGGGCCTAAGTTAAGTACTGCATAACGTAATACATATGGAATGTGACATTCATTTCGGTATCCGGACTGTAGGTCGAAACCAATTAGGTCGACATCGATTGGTTGATAGTGGATAGGTCGACACTAGAAATAGGTCGACATGCGTTTTTCAAACTTTTGTAAATTTTGGGGACTTTTTAATACTTTACGATCCACGTGGCGTACGATTGGGAATAGTAACCTGTGCAGAGCGCAGCGGTACTGGAGCGAGGCACCTTGCTCGCAGCATGGCGAGCAAAGTGAGCTATGCAAGGGGACGCGGCGCACTAATTGGGGTTCCCGGTCACTTGACAGAGAAAACGACACCCAAATTTTTTTTGTTAAATCATGTCGACCTTTTTTTCATGTCAGCATTTCTAGTGGCGACCTACCCACTGTCGACCTAATGAGTGTCGACCTAATTGCTGTCGAACTTGAGTCCCATACCCTTCTTTTCATATTACTCCATTTTCTTACTCTCCACATTACTTTTCTGTTTTCTAAATATATTCAAACCTCATTATATATATTTACAAAATTGAAAACAAAATGCCTAAATGTCATCATTATCTACTGTTACTTCCTATTTAATTAAGTGATCTCTATAAACAAGTAGCTGATAATGGGGGTTATTCAGGCCAATCTAGCAGCAGAGATAGCGATGCTTAGAATATCGTTCCGTGAGTACCCCCCTTTACACTCTATGGTGTTAATTCAGACCTGCTCGCTCAGGTTTTTTTGCAGTTCTGCGTTTGCATAGTCGCCGCCCATAGGGGAGTGTATTTTTGCTTTGCAAGTGTGCGAACGCATGTTTAGCCGAGCTGTACAAACAGATCTTGTGCAGTCTCTGAGTAGCCCAGGACTTACTCAGCCACTGCGATCACATCAGCCTGTCCGAGACCAGAAATTGACGTCAGGAACCCTCCCTGCAAATGCATGGACACGCCTGCGTTTTTCCAACCTCTCCCAGAAAATGGTCAGTTGTCACCCACAAACACCCTCTTCCTGACAATCTCCTTGCGAACACTCGTGCAAATGGATCCTTCGTACAAACCCATCGCTGAGCGGCGATCAGTTTTGTACTCGTGTGACACGCCTGCGCATTGTAGTGCATACACAGATTAGACCTGCTCGCCCGCTGTAAGAAAACGCAGCCTCCTGATTAGGTTCTATATTCCCTATGAAGTGTGTACACACACACACAACAAACTGTGTATCATTCGCAGTCCCAGTGGAGCTTACAATCTATATTCCCTACCACATGTACACTCACATTCACACTAGGGTTAATTGTTGTTGGGAGCCAATTAACCTACTGTATATTTTTGGATTGTGGGAGGAAACCCACGTAAGCACGGGGAGAATATACAAACTCCACACTGTTAGGGCCATGGTGGGAATCAAACCCATGACCTCAGTGCTGTGAGACAGTAATGCTAACCACTACACCATCCGTGATGTCAATTTTCTCTTGGGTCTCCAAGTCCTGACTCCTGCCGTCACTTCGGTAGACACTACATACACACTTCTGTGACCTTGTGAACCAATCACAAGTCACAACTTTTGATGCTTTACTGAAGGGTGTCTGGGCTGCACGCTAGTTATGTTAAAATCTGATTAACCCTATTGTATAGCATACACACACCCATTCACAACTTCTCACCTACTGTGTTCGTGAGGATCGGAGTTGAATGGATGACTCACTAATTAATTCTGCTGGTTGGTGCTAGGGGCACACAGACAAACAGAAAAGCCATCTTAAAAAAAAAAAAAAATAAGAATTTACTTACCGATAATTCTATTTCTCATAGTCCGTAGTGGATGCTGGGGACTCCGAAAGGACCATGGGGAATAGCGGCTCCGCAGGAGACTGGGCACAAAGTAAAAGCTTTAGGACTAGCTGGTGTGCACTGACTCCTCCCCCTATGACCCTCCTCCAAGCCTCAGTTAGGATACTGTGCCCGGACGAGCGTACACAATAAGGAAGGATTTTGAATCCCGGGTAAGACTCATACCAGCCACACCAATCACACCGTACAACTTGTGATCTGAACCCAGTTAACAGCATGATAACAGCGGAGCCTCTGAAAAGATGGCTCACAACAACAATAACCCGATTTTTGTAACAATAACTATGTACAAGTAATGCAGACAATCCGCACTTGGGATGGGCGCCCAGCATCCACTACGGACTATGAGAAATAGAATTATCGGTAAGTAAATTCTTATTTTCTCTAACGTCCTAGTGGATGCTGGGGACTCCGAAAGGACCATGGGGATTATACCAAAGCTCCCAAACGGGCGGGTGAGTGCGGATGACTCTGCAGCACCGAATGAGAGAACTCCAGGTCCTCCTCAGCCAGGGTATCAAATTTGTAGAATTTAGCAAACGTGTTTGCCCCTGACCAAGTAGCTGCTCAGCAAAGTTGTAAAGCCGAGACCCCTCGGGCAGCCGCCCAAGATGAGCCCACTTTCCGTGTGGAATGGGCTTTTACAGATTTTGGCTGTGGCAGGCCTGCCACAGAATGTGCAAGCTGAATTGTACTACAAATCCAACGAGCAATCGTCTGCTTAGAAGCAGGAGCACCCAGCTTGTTGGGTGCATACAGGATAAACAGCGAATCAGATTTTCTGACTCCAGCCGTCCTGGAAACATATATTTTCAGGGCCCTGACTACGTCCAGCAACTTGGAATCCTCCAAGTCCCTAGTAGCCGCAGGCACCACAATAGGCTGGTTTAAGTGAAATGCTGAAACCACCTTAGGAAGAAATTGAGGACGAGTCCTCAATTCTGCCCTGTCCGTATGAAAAATTAGGTAAGGGCTTTTATAGGATAAAGCCGCCAATTCTGAGACACGCCTGGCTGAAGCCAGGGCTAACAGCATTACCACTTTCCATGTGAGATATTTTAAGTCCACAGTGGTGAGTGGTTCAAACCAATGTGATTTTAGGAATCCCAAAACTACATTGAGATCCCAAGGTGCCACTGGAGGCACAAAAGGAGGCTGTATATGCAGTACTCCCTTGACAAACGTCTGAACTTCAGGAACAGAAGCCAGTTCTTTTTGGAAGAATATTGACAGGGCCGAAATTTGAACCTTAATGGACCCTAATTTGAGGCCCATAGACAGTCCTGTTTGCAGGAAATGCAGGAAACGACCCAGTTGAAATTCCTCTGTAGGGGCCTTCCTGGCCTCGCACCACGCAACATATTTACGCCAAATACGGTGATAATGTTGTATGGTTACATCCTTCCTGGCTTTGATCAGGGTAGGGATGACTTCATCCGGAATGCCCTTTTCCTTCAGGATCCGGCGTTCAACCGCCATGCCGTCAAACGCAGCTGCGGTAAGTCTTGGAACAGACATGGTCCCTGCTGGAGCAGGTCCTTTCTTAGAGGTAGAGGCCACGGGTCTTCCGTGAGCATCTCTTGAATTTCCGGGTACCAAGTCCTTCTTGGCCAATCCGGAGCCACGAGTATAGTCTTTACTCCTCTCCTTCTTATGATTCTCAGTACTTTTGGTATGAGAGGAAGAGGAGGGAACACATACACTGACTGGTACACCCACGGTGTTACCAGAGCGTCCACAGCAATTGCCTGAGGGTCCCTTGACCTGGCGCAATATCTGTCCAGTTTTTTGTTGAGGCGGGACGCCATCATGTCCACCTTTGGTTTTTCCCAACGGTTCACAATCATGTGGAAGACTTCTGGGTGAAGTCCCCACTCCCCCGGGTGAATATCGTGTCTGCTGAGGAAGTCTGCTTCCCAGTTGTCCACTCTCGGAATGAACACTGCTGACAGTGCTATCACATGATTCTCCGCCCAGCGAAGAATCCTTGCCACTTCCATCATTGCCCTCCTGCTTCTTGTGCCGCCCTGTCTGTTTACGTGGGCGACTGCCGTGATGTTGTCCGACTGGATCAACACCGGCTGACCCTGAAGCAGAGGTCTTGCCTGACTTAGGGCATTGTAAATGGCCCTTAGTTCCAGGATATTTATGTGAAGTGACGTTTCCATGCTTGACCACAAGCCCTGGAAATTTCTTCCCTGTGTGACTGCTCCCCAGCCTCTCAGGCTGGCATCCGTGGTCACCAGGACCCAATCCTGAATGCCGAATCTGCGGCCCTCTAGGAGATGAGCACTCTGTAACCACCACAGGAGAGACACCCTTGTCCTTGGAGACAGGGTTATCCGCTGATGCATTTGAAGATGCGATCCGGACCATTTGTCCAGCAGATCCCACTGAAAAGTTCTTGCGTGGAATCTGCCGAATGGAATCGCTTCGTAAGAAGCCACCATCTTTCCCAGGACCCTTGTGCATTGATGTACTGACACTTGGCCTGGTCTTAGGAGGTTCCTGACTAGGTCGGATAACTCCTTGGCTTTCTCCTCCGGGAGAAACACCTTTTTCTGTACTGTGTCCAGAATCATCCCTAGGAACAGCAGACGTGTCGTCGGAATCAGCTGCGATTTTGGAATATTTAGAATCCATCCGTGCTGTCGTAGTACTACTTGAGATAGTGCTACTCCGACCTCTAACTGTTCTCTGGACCTTGCCCTTATCAGGAGATCGTCCAAGTAAGGGATAATTAAGACGCCTTTTCTTCGAAGAAGAATCATCATTTCGGCCATTACCTTGGTAAAGACCCGGGGTGCCGTGGACAATCCAAACGGCAGCGTCTGAAACTGATAGTGACAGTTCTGTACCAGAAACCTGAGGTACCCTTGGTGAGAAGGGCAAATTGGGACATGGAGGTAAGCATCCTTGATGTCCAGAGACACCATATAGTCCCCTTCTTCCAGGTTCGCTATCACTGCTCTGAGTGACTCCATCTTGAACTTGAACCTTTTTATGTAAGTGTTCAAGGATTTTAGATTTAAAATGGGTCTCACCGAGCCGTCCGGCTTCGGTACCACAAACAGCGTGGAATAATACCCCTTTCCCTGTTGTAGGAGGGGTACCTTGATTATCACCTGCTGGGAATACAGCTTGTGAATGGCTTCCAATACCGCCTCCCTGTCGGGGGGAGACGTTGGTAAAGCAGACTTCAGGAACCGGCGAGGGGGAGACGTCTCGAATTCCAATTTGTACCCCTGAGATACTACCTGCAGGATCCAGGGGTCCACTTGCGAGTGAGCCCACTGCGCGCTGAAATTCTTGAGATGGGCCCCCACCGTGCCTGAGTCCGCTTGTAAGGCCCCAGCGTCATGCTGAGGACTTGGCAGAAGCGGGGGAGGGCTTCTGTTCGTGGGAAGAGGCTGTTTGCTGCAGTCTTTTTCCCCTTCCTCTGCCCCGGGGCAGATATGAGTGGCCTTTTGCCCGCTTGCCCTTATGGGGACGAAAGGACTGAGCCTGAAAAGACGGTATCTTTTTCTGCTGCGAGGTGACTTGGGGTAAAAAGGTGGATTTTCCAGCCGTTGCCGTGGCCACCAGGTCCGATAGACCGACCCCAAATAACTCCTCCCCTTTATACGGCAATACTTCCATATGCCGTTTGGAATCCGCATCCCCTGACCACTGTCGCGTCCATAATCCTCTTCTGGCAGAAATGGACATCGCACTTACTCTTGATGCCAGAGTGCAAATATCCCTCTGTGCATCTCGCATATATAGAAATGCATCCTTTAAATGCTCTATAGTCAATAATATATTGTCCCTGTCCAGGGTATCAATATTTTCAGTCAGGGAATCCGACCAAGCCACCCCAGCACTGCACATCCAGGCTGAGGCGATTGCTGGTCGCAGTATAATACCAGTATGTGTGTATATACTTTTAAGGATATTTTCCAGCTTCCTATCAGCTGGTTCCTTGAGGGCGGCCGTATCAGGAGACGGTAACGCCACTTGTTTTGATAAGCGTGTGAGCGCCTTATCTACGCTAGGGGGTGTTTCCCAACGCGCCCTAACCTCTGGCGGGAAAGGGTATAATGCCAATAATTTTTTAGAAATTAGCAGTTTTTTATCGGGGGAAACCCACGCTTCATCACACACCTCATTTAATTCATCTGATTCAGGAAAAACTACGGGTAGTTTTTTCACACCCCACATAATACCCTTTTTTGTGGAACTTGTAGTATCAGAAATGTTCAAAACCTCCTTCATTGCCGTGATCATGTAACGTGTGGCCCTACTGGAAAATACGTTTGTTTCCTCACCGTCGACACTGGAGTCAGTGTCCGTGTCTGTATCGACCTGAGGTAACGGGCGTTTTATAGCCCCTGACGGTGTTTGAGACGCCTGTACAGGTATTAACTGATTTGCCGGCTGTCTCATGTCGTCAACAGTCTTTTGTAAAGTGCCGACACTATCACGTAATTCTTTCCATAAGACCATCCAGTCAGGTGTCGACTCCCTAGGGGGTGACATCACTAACACAGGCAATTGCTCCGCCTCCACACCATTTTCCTCCTCATACATGTCGACACAGCGTACCGACACACAGGGAATGCTCTGATAGAGGACAGGACCCCACTAGCCCTTTGGGGAGACAGAGGGAGAGTTTGCCAGCACACACCAGAGCGCTATATATATATACAGGGATAACCTTATATAAGTGTTTTTCCCTAATATAGCTGCTGTATATATTAATATGCCAATTTTAGTGCCCCCCCTCTCTTGTTTTACCCTGTTTCTGTAGTGCAGGACTGCAGGGGAGAGTCAGGGAGCCTTCCTCCAACGGAGCTGTGAGGAAAAAATGGCGCTTGTGTGCTGAGGAGATAGGCTCCGCCCCTTTTTCGGCGGCCTTTCTCCCGCTTTTTTGTGGAAAACTGGCAGGGGTTAAATACATCCATATAGCCCAGGAGCTATATGTGATGTATTTTTAGCCATTTAAGGTATTTTCATTGCGTCCCAGGGCGCCCCCCCCCCAGCGCCCTGCACCCTCAGTGACCGGAGTGTGAAGTGTGCTGAGAGCAATGGCGCACAGCTGCGGTGCTGTGCGCTACCTTATTGAAGACAGGACGTCTTCTGCCGCCGATTTTCCGGACCTCTTCACTCTTCTGGCTCTGTAAGGGGGCCGGCGGCGCGGCTCCGGGACCCATCCATGGCTGGGCCTGTGATCGTCCCTCTGGAGCTAATGTCCAGTAGCCTAAGAAGCCCAATCCACTCTGCACGCAGGTGAGTTCGCTTCTTCTCCCCTTAGTCCCTCGATGCAGTGAGCCTGTTGCCAGCAGGTCTCACTGAAAATAAAAAAACCTATTTAAACTTTTACTCTAAGCAGCTCAGGAGAGCCACCTAGATTGCACCCTTCTCGTTCGGGCACAAAATCTTAACTGAGGCTTGGAGGAGGGTCATAGGGGGAGGAGCCAGTGCACACCAGCTAGTCCTAAAGCTTTTACTTTGTGCCCAGTCTCCTGCGGAGCCGCTATTCCCCATGGTCCTTTCGGAGTCCCCAGCATCCACTAGGACGTTAGAGAAAAGACCTTAAAAAAAAAAAAAGCCCAAAAGCAAAACAACTGAACAATATAAAAACAAACAAACAAACAAACAAACCCAACCTGCTTGTAATAAGTGGAATTGACACCTATTCTGAGGGTCTCATTTATACAAAAATTCATGCTATATTCCAGGAGAAAATCCAAATTAGTAATTGAAGAGGTGCCTGTAAAAATGTGTTATGACCCAGGGATTGTAGTAACAATGGTATTTTAAATGTTGGTAGTCTATTAACTGATATATATTATGGGATAAAAGTACTATGTTCAATTCTTAATATCTCACAATTTATTTATAACTGTAAATATGTTAGTTTCGGCTAAACACGATATACACTATCACCTTCATCCACTTACATCTTCCAGGGCGAGATGTACTAAAGGAAAAAATGCGGTAAAACCCCCGAAATCGGGGGTTTTACCGCATTTTCAAATGTACTAAGACACTACCGCCGGTTTTTCAACGTTTAGGGTATAACCCTATAGAAGCCTATGGGCTTCTTATCGCCGACCGCCGCAACCAGCCGCCTCCGCCGCAGACCCCCCTCCCCCCCCGGCTTACCTTCCTCCCGGCTGCCCTGGTACCGGAAGGTAATCTCCTTCTCCTCCCTAGCAACGCAGCCGGAGGTCCTACTGGCTGCAGGGGGGAGGAGGAGGCGCCGGGAGCAGCCTGCTGCTGCTTCCCGGCGTCTAGGCAGTGTGAAGATCCTGGGGAGGTGACGGAGACCCCCCGCAGACCACCTCACAGGTATCACGGGGGGACTCCGTCACCGCATTGTGATATTGATCGCATATGTGAGTACATATATGATCAACATCGCTGCGGTAAGCGTCGAGGGGCGGCGATGTATCTTAATACATCCCGCCCCCATTCTACAATAAGGACAATGAAGCCAATACTGTACATACAGGAACTGTATTCCTCTACATTGCAGCACAAAGTATCCCTGAGTGTAATGCAATCAGGGGAGCGGGATCAAGTAATACTGTAACCCAAGGATGGGGAACCATCGGCCCCCCCCAGCTGTTGTTGAACTACACATACCAGCATGCCTTGCTACAGTTTTGCGATTTGGCCATGCTAAAACTGTTGCAGGGCATGCTGGGATGTGTAGTTCAACAACAGATGGGGGGGGCGATGGTTCCCCATCCCTGCTGTCACCAAATGGGAAGTTGACATGAAGATACAGGACATGGAAGCTACCTATTTTACCAGAGATGATGATGATGATGGTAAGAATAATAATAATAGTCACCCATTTAGAATCACATTTGGGTAGCCCACAAAATGAAATAAATGACTTTACACAATACACATTGTAGTAATTACAGCAATGAAATGAATAATCTGCAGAGTAGTTCGTTCTGACCCAGCAATGAATTATTTTAGCTGTTAGATATATATATATATATTAGAGAAATAATTCCAAAATAAATAGGCCTATAGAAGAGGTAAATAATTTGGTATATTTCTATGTGACCCAAGAACAGAAAATGACCCCATACTAAGCATACAGTATAATAAGTAACTATTTGTACAATATTCGTCATAATTATGTTACTTTATCCATAAGCAATAATGAGGTTCATACTTTCACCTGTAGATGTCTATCCTCCACTGACGCTCTCTGATAATGGACTAGTCTCTGAGGGTCTCATTTATACACCTCCCCCCACCCTGATAGGAGGGGCAACTATGCCATGTGCTGAATTAGAGAAACAATGAAGTCTTAGCTAATGCTCCTTTCAATGTGAAGAGATCCGTTTGTGGAAACTAGTACTGTATTCAATATAATAGCCCCCAAAAACAATACACACACACACACACACACAAATTGTGCGTGCGCTAAGGCCTGAAATGTGATAGCAGGGTGATTAACAGGAAGCGACCGTTTGTGGGTGTGAACATGGCGTTTGTGGGGAGTGTTCGGTGTATTTTACCATTTCAGGGCGGCTCTTTACATACAATTATTAGCATTAGCGGTTTTGAGATAATCGCTGTTTCAGTCTCAGTAGCGATCCTTATTGAATTAGGCCCATTGTTCATTATTTATGATCATCACTATTATCGTTAGTTCCTCGGAAATTATATTCAGCTCATCCATTATTGGTTTATGTAGTAAGAGGGTGTACCCACTATAGTGTATTTGCAGCGGAGTATTTACCGCACATATCTGAATTATCCAGATGTCAGTTGACAATATACGGTAGTTTATAACCTGTACATGATATTTCCATTTGTAGAAATCGGGATGTAGTTATTTGACCAGTGGTCGGGATCCCGCCGGTCACTATACTGATGCTGGAATCCCGATCTCTGCCCAGACCGACGGTCGGCATGCCAATTAACAGGTACTATTCCCACTTGTGGTTGTCCACGACACCCATAGAGTGGGAATAGAACCTGTGGTGAGCACAGCTCGCCGAGCTCGCAAGGGGTTTCGTTGTGCTCCCCTCCCCCCCCCCCCCTCCGGCATTCTAATCCCCGGGATCCTGGCGTTGCAGTAGCGGATCTTGCCACGGGCAAGAAGGATCCGCTACTGGTGCCGTGCGCGATGATGTTATCGCACACCGCACGGCACTGTGGAAGGGCCATAGACGCTAGAGGTCATAATTGACCTCTAGTGTCTGTGCGGTGATATGGGAGAGACGTCATGACATCTCTCCCATAGATCTGAGGAGCAGCGCTGGCAGCTGGAGACAGAGGGCAGCAGCGGTCGGGAAGCAGGAGCGGGGATGGGGAGTATTTATTTAAGCGGCGCTACTAGCAGCACAGCTACAGGGGGCACAGCTACAGTGGGCATAAATGTGACCACGCCCCTTCTCTATAAAACCATGCCCCTATTTTTTTTGCAGCGCGCAGTAACCCTGTTTTACCTGTTGGGGGGGCGCCTAGCTCCAAAGGAAACATTCGCCCTGGGTGCCAGAAAAGCCTAGAACCGGCCCTGCGGCGTTGGTATGGTACACCCAACCCGTTTAAACACCCACAACGTACAACTCTGGAGATGAGTGGTTTGGATTTGACTCAGTTAATTCGTATCTGAAACTAAAGGTAACACATCGTCTTGCTGTAATGGGATATCTAAAGGCGTGGCAAGTCCAGCGAGCCCACAAGGCGCTTACTTGCGCTCGCCCCCTCCATTCCGCCGGCAATCTAGGGACTGGGATCCCGGGGTCAGCAAGGTGACCTCCGAGATCCCGACCACCCGGTCTCCCGATACCATACCGTATAAATCTTCATTAGCCAGTATTGCACAATCGTTCTAAGTGCAGCCTCAGTTAGATATTGTTAATACTTATGATTAATTTGATCTTATCTGTAACGAATAATATAAAATAATAAGAATTTACTTACCGATAATTCTATTTCTCGTAGTCCGTAGTGGATGCTGGGAACTCCGTAAGGACCATGGGGAATAGCGGCTCCGCAGGAGACAGGGCACATCTAAAGAAAGCTTTAGGATCACCTGGTGTGCACTGGCTCCTCCCCCTATGACCCTCCTCCAAGCCTCAGTTAGGATACTGTGCCCGGACGAGCGTACACAATAAGGAAGGATTTTGAATCCCGGGTAAGACTCATACCAGCCACACCAATCACACTGTACAACTTGTGATCTGAACCTAGTTAACAGCATGATAATAGAGAAGCCTCTATAAAAGATGGCTCACTACAACAATAACCCGAATTTTTTGGTAACAATAATTATGTACCAGTATTGCAGACAATCCGCACTTGGGATGGGCGCCCAGCATCCACTACGGACTACGAGAAATAGAATTATCGGTAAGTAAATTCTTATTTTCTCTGACGTCCTAGTGGATGCTGGGAACTCCGTAAGGACCATGGGGATTATACCAAAGCTCCCAAACGGGCGGGAGAGTGCGGATGACTCTGCAGCACCGAATGAGATAACTCCAGGTCCTCCTCAGCCAGGGTATCAAATTTGTAGAAGTTTACAAACGTATTTGCTCCTGACCAAGTAACTGCTCGGCAAAGTTGTAAAGCCGAGACCCCTCGGGCAGCTGCCCAAGATGAGCCCACCTTCCTTGTGGAGTGGGCATTTTAAGATTTTTGGCTGTGGCAGGCCTGCCACAGAATGTGCAAGCTGAATTGTACTACAAATCCAACGAGCAATCGTCTGCTTAGAAGCAGGAGCACCCAGTTTGTTGGGTGCATACAGGATAAACAGCGAGTCAGATTTTCTGACTCCAGCCGTCCTGGAAACATATATTTTCAGGGCCCTGACCACGTCAAGCAACTTGGAATCCTCCAAGTCCTTAGTAGCCGCAGGTACCACAATAGGTTGCTTCATGTGAAATGCAGAAACCACCTTAGGTAGAAATTGAGGACAAGTCCTCAATTCTGCCCTGTCAGAATGAAATATTAAATAAGGGCTTTTATATGATAAAGCCGCCAATTCTGACACACGCCTGGCTGAAGCCAGGGCTAACAGCATCGTCACCTTCCATGTGAGATATTTTAAGTCCACAGTGGTGAGTGGTTCAAACCAATGTGACTTTAGGAAACTCAACACAACATTGAGATCCCAAGGTGCCACTGGAGGCACAAAAGGAGGCTGTATATGCAGTACCCCTTTTACAAATGTCTGAACTTCAGGCACTGAAGCCAGTTCCTTTTGGAAGAAAATCGACAGGGCCGAAATTTGAACCTTAATGGACCCTAATTTTAGGCCCATAGACAGTCCTGTTTGCAGGAAATGGAGGAAACGACCCAGTTGAAATTCCTCTGTAGGGGCCTTCTTGGCCTCCCACCACGCAACATATTTTCGCCAAATGCGGTGATAATGTTTTGCGGTTACGTCCTTCCTGGCCTTGACCAGGGTAGGGATGACTTCATCTGGAATGCCTTTTTCCTTCAGGATCCGGCGTTCAACCGCCAAGCCGTCAAACGCAGCCGCGGTAAGTCTTGGAACAGACAAGGCCCCTGCTGGAGCAGGTCCTTTCTTAGAGGTAGAGGCCACGGTTCGTCCGTGAGCATCTCTTGAAGTTCCGGATACCAAGTTCTTCTTGGCCAATCCGGAACCACGAGTATAGTTCTTACTCCTCTCCTTCTTATGATTCTCAGTACTTTTGGTATGAGAGGCAGAGGAGGGAACACATACACTGACTGGTACACCCACGGTGTTACCAGAGCGTCCACCGCTATTGCCTGAGGGTCCCCTGACCTGGCGCAATATCTGTCTAGTTTTTTGTTTAGACGGGACGCCATTATGTCCACCTTTGGTTTTTCCCAACGGTTTACAATCAGGTGGAAGACTTCTGGGTGAAGTCCCCACTCTCCCGGGTGAAGGTCGTGTCTGCTGAGGAAGTCTGCTTCCCAGTTGTCCACTCCCGGAATGAACACTGCTGACAGTGCTATCACATGATTTTCCGCCCAGCGAAGAATCCTTGCAGCTTCTGTCATTGCCCCCCTGCTTCCCGTGCCGCCCTGTCTGTTTACGTGGGCGACTGACGTGATGTTGTCCGATTGGATCAATACCGCCTGACCCTGAAGCAGGGGTTTCGCTTGACTTAGGGCATTGTAAATGGCCCTTAGTTCCAGAATGTTTATATGAAGAGATGTCTCCAGGCTTGACCATAAGCCCTGGAAATTCCTTCCCTGTCTGACTGCTCCCCAGCCTCGCAGGCTGGCATCCGTGGCCACCAGGACCCAGTCCCGAATGCCGAATCTGCGGCCCTCTAGAAGATGAGCACTCTGCAACCACCACAGGAGGGATACCCTTGTCCCCGGTGACAGGGTTATCCGCTGAAGCATCTGAAGATGCGACCCGGACCATTTGTCCAGTAGGTTCCACTGGAAAGTCTTGCGTGGAATCTGCCGAATGGGATTGCTTCGTAGGAAGCCACCATTTTTACCCAGAACCCTTGTGCATTGATGCACTGAGACTTGGTTCGGTTTTAGGAGGTTCCTGACTAGCTCGGATAACTCCCTGGCTTTCTCCTCCGGGAGAAACACCTTCTTTCTGGACTGTGTCCAGGATCATCCCTAGGAACAGAAGACAAGTCGTCGGAACCAGCTGCGATTTTGGAATATTGAGAATCCAATCGTGCTGCCGCAACACTACCTGATATAGTGCTACACCGATCTCCAACTGTTCCCTGGATCTTACCCTTATCAGGGAATCGTCCAAGTAACGGATAACTAAAATTCCCTTCCTTCGAAGGAATATCATCATTACGGTCATTACTTCAGTAAAGACCCGGGGTGCCGTGGACCATCCCTACGGCAGCGTCCGAACTGATAGTGACAGTTCTGTACCATAACCTGAAATACCCTTGGTGAGAAGGGTAAATTTTGACATGAAGGTAAGCATCCTTGATGTCCCGAGACATCATGTAGTCCCCTTCTTCCAGGTTTGCAATCACTGCTCTGAGTGACTCAATTTTGAATTTGAACCTCTGTATGCAAGTGTTCAAAGATTTTAGATTTTAAAATCGGTCTCACCGAGCCGTCTGGCTTCGGTACCACAATAGTGTGGAATAACACCCCGTTCCCTGTTGCAGGAGGGGTACCTTGATTATCACCTGCTGGGAATACAGCTTGTGAATGGTTTCCAAAACTGCCTCCCTGTCAGCGGGAGACGTCGGTAAAACAGACCTTTGGAAACGGCGAGGGGGATACGTCTCGAATTCCAATTTGTACCCCTGAAATATTACCAGAAGGATCCAGGGGTCTACTTGCGAGTGAGCCCACTGCGCACTGAAATTCATTGAGAACGGGACCCCACCGTGCCTGAACTTGTAAAGCCCTAGCGTCATACTGAGGGCTTGGCAGAGGCGGAAAAGAGTTTCTGTTCCTTGGAACTGGCTGATCTCTGCAGCCATTTTCCTCTCCCTCTGTCACGAGCAGAAAAGAGGAACCCTTTTGTCCGCTTGCCAACCAGGCCTGCGCCTGATAATACGGCGTCTTATTTTGAGAGGCGACCTGGGGTACATCCCCTCTTTTAAGGCAATACTTCCAAATGCCGTTTGGAATCCGCATCACCTGACCACTTTACTGGTATAATTGGACAACGCACTTATACTTGATGCCAGTCGGCAAATATTCCGCTGTGCATCATGCATATATAGAAATGCATCTTTTAATTGCTCTATAGGCAATAATATACTGTCCTTATCTAGGATATCATATTTCCAGTCAGGGAATCCGACCACGCCAACCCAGCACTGCACATCCAGGCTGAGGCGATTGCTGGTCGCAGTATAACACCAGTATGTGTGTAAATACATTTTAGGATACCCTCCTGCTTTCTATCAGCAGGATCCTTAAGGGCGGCCATCTCAAGAGAGGGTAGAGCCCTTGTTCTTACAAGCGTGTGAGCGCCTTATCCCCCCTAGGGGGTGTTTCCCAACGCACCCTAACCTCTGGCGGGAAAAGGTATACTGCCAATAACTTTTTAGAAATTATCAATTGTTATCGGGGGGAAACCCACGCATTTTATTTCTCAGATTCAGGAAAACTACAGGAAGTTTTTCCTCACCAACATAATACCCCTTTTTTTTTGGTGGTATTCATATTATCAGAAAAGTGTAAACTTTTTTCATTGCCTCAATCATGCAATGTGTGGCCCTATTTGGAAATCACGGTTGTCTCTTCACCGTCGACACAGGAGTCAGTATCCGTGTCGGCGTCTGTATCTGAGGTAACGGGCGCTTTAGAGCCTCTATATGAGACGTCTGGATATGCACAAGCTGAGTAGCCGGCTGTCTCATGTCAACCACTGTCTTTTATACAAAGCTGACACTGTCACGCAATTTCCACAGTACATCCACTCAGGTGTCGACCCCCCAGGGGGTGACAACACTATTACAGACACTCTACTCCGTCTCCTCATCATTTTTCTCCTCATACATGTCGACACAAACGTACCGACACACAGCACACACACAGGGAATGCTCTGATAGAGGACAGGACCCCACTAGCCCTTTGGGGAGACAGAGGGAGAGTTTGCCAGCACACACCAGAGCGCTATATATATACAGGGATAACCTTATATAAGTGTTTTTCCCTTTATAGCTGCTGTATTGTTTATACTGCGCCTAATTTGTGCCCCCCTCTCTTTTTTTAACCCCTTTCTGTAGTGTAGTGACTGCAGGGGAGAGCCAG
Source organism: Pseudophryne corroboree (assembly GCF_028390025.1). Lineage (NCBI taxonomy): Eukaryota > Metazoa > Chordata > Amphibia > Anura > Myobatrachidae > Pseudophryne > Pseudophryne corroboree. The sequence continues at coordinate 27,755,519 of NC_086453.1, read as the reverse complement.
GGAGCTTCCCTCCAACTGAGCTGTGAAGGAAAATGGCGCCAGTGTGCTGAGGAGATAGGCTCCGCCCCTTTCTCGGCGTCCTTATCATCCGTTTTCTTGTATGTTTTGGCAGGGGTTAAATGCATCCATATAGCCCAGGAGTTATATGTGATGCATTTATTTTAGCCATAAAAGGTTTTCTAACGATTTATTGCGTCTCAGGGCGCTGCCCCCCCAGCGCCCTGCACCCTCAGTGACCGGAGTGTGAAGTGTGCTGAGAGCAATGGCGCACAGCTGCGGTGCTGTGCGCCTACCTTTATCTGAAGACAGGAAAGTCTTCTGCCGCCGATTTTTCCGGACCTCTTCGCTCTTCTGGCTCTGTAAGGGGGCCGGCGGCGCGGCTCCGGTGACCCATCCAGGCTGAACCTGTGATCGTCCCTCTGGAGCTAATGTCCAGTAGCCTAAGAAGCCCAATCCACTCTGCACGCAGGTGAGTTCGCTTCTTCTCCCCTTAGTCCCTCGATGCAGTGAGCCTGTTGCCAGCAGGTCTCACTGAAAATAATAAACCTAAACTAAAACTTTCACAAAGAGCTCAGGAGAGCCCCTAGTGTGCACCCTTCTCGTCGGGCACAGAAATCTAACTGAGGCTTGGAGGAGGGTCATAGGGGGAGGAGCCAGTGCACACCAGGTGATCCTAAAGCTTTCTTTAGATGTGCCCTGTCTCCTGCGGAGCCGCTATTCCCCATGGTCCTTACGGAGTTCCCAGCATCCACTAGGACGTCAGAGAAATTAATTTCTTTAACTTCTCTCAGACGCATATTATTTTCGCTGTTACACAGACGCATTGTGAAGTGAGTAACAAAAATAAATAAGGCCGATAGAAGATGTCAATGATTTGGCATATGTGTATATGACATGTAAACAGAATATTACCCAACACTAAAGGCCCATACACACTTGACAATGCACACGTCGTTAACGACTTCCCTTGAACTTCCCTTGAACAGCTGAGCAAACGACATGAGCATACACACTACCAACGACCAAAGACCATTCATCGTTGAAGCATCCAAGCTGAACAGTTTATTAAAATAATGAGCTGGGAACAGGGCTGGTGAACAGTGGCTTGGTCGTTGGTCGTTCACACCATACACATTCAACGACGTCTCTGGTCGGTAACGACCATAGTGGAAATTGAGCATACATGCTCCACAGATAAACGAGGGTCGTTAACGTCCCGCGGGGCCGCGCATCGGTGGTCGTCGGATGCATACACACTTGACGATATAATGAGCGACGTCGTTGATGAGGGCTGAAATGAACGACGTCGCTCATTTTATCGTCAAGTGTGTATGTGCCTTAAGTGCATTCAAATAAATATTTGTGCACTGTTAATCCAAACAGTTGTTACTGTATCCTATAGCAATAATAACATTCCTACTTACACCTGTAGTTGTCTGTCCTCCACTGACTCTTTCTGATAATGGACTAGTCTCTGGGGGTCTCATTTATACACATCCCCCACCCCCTGGGAGCCCCGTCTAGACAGGAGGAGTCTGCCATGTGCTTTATTGGAGAAACAAAGAAGACATAGCTGGTACTCATTTCAATCAGAAGAGACCTAAATGTGGAAACTCGTTTTCATTACAAAAGCCCCCAGAGACAATACACACACTTACCATAATACGCACAGACAGACAAGACACAGGTGGGGAAAGCTGCTTTCAGGCCTATAATATAATCAGTGCTTATGGCGTAGAACAGACACTGCCAACTTCAGTCCTCACTAACAGTGCAGGTTTTGATGATATCCAGGTTTCAGCACAGATGGTTAAATCAAAATAACCGAGGTCACCTGTGTTCAAGCCAGGAGAGCACTAAAACCTGGACTCTTTGGGGGTAATTCAGAGTTGATCGCTGCTGCAAATTTGTTAGCAGTTGGGCAAAACCATGTGCACTGCAGGTGTGGCAGATATAACATGTGCAGAGAGAGTTAGATTTGGGTGGCTTATTTTGTTTCTGTGCAGAGTAAATACTGGCTGCTTTATTTTTACACTGTAATTTAGATTGCATGATGAACATACCCCATCCAACCCATCCAAATCTAACTCTCTCTGCACATGTTACAGCTGCCCCCCCCCCCTCCCCCTGCAGTGCACATGGTTTTGCTCATTAGCTAACAAATTTGCAGCAACAACCAGGTCTAAATTAGGCGATTAGTGTGCCTTGAGGACAGGGGTTGAGAATGCCTGGTGTAGAAGAAGAATTGGGAACCAAAAATCTATGATTGTGCTGGGAGATTACATTCACACACTTACACACTTATTCACAGTACTTCACTTTTTCCACATTTTGTTATGTTAGTCTTATTTCAAACTGGAATAAATTAATTTTCCCCCCTCAAAATTCTACACACAATACCCCATAAAGTCAAAGTGAAAAAAGTTTTTATGAAATTTTAAGCACATTTATTAAAAATAAAAAACTAAGAAATCACATGTACATAAGTATTCACAGCTTTTGCTCAATACTTTGCTGATGCACCTTTGGCAGCAATTACAGCCTCAAGTCTTTTTAAATATGATGCCACAAGCTTGGCATACCTATCTTTGGGTAGTTTTGCTCATTCCTCTTTGCAGCACCTCTTAAGCTCCATCAGGTTGGATGGGAAGCGTTGTTGCACAGCCATTTTCAGATCTCCCCAGAGATGTTCCATCAGATTCAAGTCTGGGCTCTGGCTGGGCCACTCAAGGACATTCACAGAGTTGTCCTGAAGCCACTCCGTTGATATCTTGGCTGTGTGCTTAGGGTCGTTGTCCTGCTGAAAGATGAACCGTCGCCCCAATATCAGGTCAAGAGCGCTCTGGAGCAGATTTTCATCCAGGATGTCTCTGTACATTGCTGTATTCATCTTTCCCTCTATGCTAACTAGCCTCCCAGTTGCTGCCGCTGAAGAACATCCCCACAGCATGATGCTGCCACCACCATGCTTCACTGTAGGGATGGTATTGGCCTGGTGATGAGCGGTGCCTGGTTTCCTCCAAACATGACGCCAGGCATTCACGCTAAAGAGTTCAAGGATTGTTACCAGCTTGATTAGAGCAGTTTGCCACCATTTATCACATCAGACCAGAGAATTTTGTTTCTCATGGTCTGAGAGTCGTTCAGGTGCATTTTGGCAAACTCCATGCGGGCTGCCATGTGCTTTTTACTAAGGAGTGGCTTCTGTCTGGCCACTCTACCATACAGGCCTGATTGGTGGCCTGCTGCAGAGATGGTTGTCCTTCTGGAAAGTTCTTCTCTCTCCACAGAGGAATGCTGTAGCTCTGACAGAGTGACCACCATGTTCTTGGTCACCTCCCTAACTAGGGCCCTTCTCCTCTGATTGCTCAGTTTAGACGGAAGGCCAGCTCTAGGCAAGAGTCCTGGTGGATCCAAACTTCTTACATTTACAGATAATGGAGGCCACTGGGCTCATTGGGACCCTCAAAGCAGCAGATATTTTTCTGTACCCTTCCCCAGATTTGTGCCTCGAGACAATCCGGTCTTGGAGGTCTACAGACAATTCCTTTGACTTCATGCTTGGTTTGTGCTCAGACATGCACTGTCAAGTGTGGGACCTTATACAGACAGGATTTGCAAAAATCTCAAAAAAACTTTTTTCATATTGTCATTATGGGGTATTGTGTGTAGAATTCGGAAGGAAAAAAATGAATTTGTTCCATTTTGGAATAAGGCTGTAACATTACAAAAATAAGAATTTACTTACCGATAATTCTATTTCTCATAGTCCGTAGTGGATGCTGGGACTCCGTAAGGACCATGGGGAATAGCGGCTCCGCAGGAGACTGGGCACAAAAGTAAAAGCTTGAACTAGCTGGTGTGCACTGGCTCCTCCCCCTATGACCCTCCTCCAAGCCTCAGTTAGGATACTGTGCCCGGACGAGCGTACATAATAAGGAAGGATATTGAATCCCGGGTAAGACTCATACCAGCCACACCAATCACACCGTACAACCTGTGATCTGAACCCAGTTAACAGTATGATAAACGAAGGAGCCTCTGAAAAGATGGCTCACAACAATAATAACCCGAATTTTGTAACAATAACTATATACAAGTATTGCAGACAATCCGCACTTGGGATGGGCGCCCAGCATCCACTACGGACTATGAGAAATAGAATTATCGGTAAGTAAATTCTTATTTTCTCTAACGTCCTAAGTGGATGCTGGGACTCCGTAAGGACCATGGGGATTATACCAAAGCTCCCAAACGGGCGGGAGAGTGCGGATGACTCTGCAGCACCGAATGAGAGAACTCCAGGTCCTCCTCAGCCAGGGTATCAAATTTGTAGAATTTAGCAAACGTGTTTGCCCCTGACCAAGTAGCTGCTCGGCAAAGTTGTAAAGCCGAGACCCCTCGGGCAGCCGCCCAAGATGAGCCCACCTTCCTTGTGGAATGGGCTTTTACAGATTTTGGCTGTGGCAGGCCTGCCACAGAATGTGCAAGCTGAATTGTACTACAAATCCAACGAGCAATCGTCTGCTTAGAAGCAGGAGCACCCAGCTTGTTGGGTGCATACAGGATAAACAGCGAGTCAGATTTCCTGACTCCAGCCGTCCTGGAAATATATATTTTCAGGGCCCTGACTACGTCCAGTAACTTGGAGTCCTCCAAGTCCCTAGTAGCCGCAGGCACCACAATAGGCTGGTTCACGTGAAACGCTGAAACCACCTTTGGGAGAAATTGAGGACGAGTCCTCAATTCTGCCCTATCCGTGTGAAAAATCAGGTAAGGGCTTTTATAAGATAAAGCCGCCAATTCTGAGACACGCCTGGCTGAAGCCAGGGCTAACAGCATTACCACCTTCCATGTGAGATATTTTAATTCCACAGTGGTGAGTGGTTCAAACCAATGTGATTTTAGGAACCCCAAAACCACATTGAGATCCCAAGGTGCCACCGGGGGCACAAAAGGAGGCTGTATATGCAGTACCCCTTTGACAAACGTCTGGACTTCAGGCACTGAAGCCAGTTCTTTTTGGAAGAAAATCGACAGGGCCGAAATTTGAATCTTAATGGACCCTAATTTGAGGCCCATAGACAGTCCTGTTTGCAGGAAATGTAGGAAGCGACCCAGTTGAAATTCCTCTGTAGGGGCCTCTTTGGCCTCACACCACGCAACATATTTTCGCCAAATGCGGTGATAATGTTTCGCGGTTACATCCTTCCTGGCCTTTATCAGGGTAGGGATGACTTCTTCTGGAATGCCTTTTTCCTTCAGGATCCGGCGTTCAACCGCCATGCCGTCAAACGCAGCCACGGTAAGTCTTGGAACAGACAAGGTCCCTGCTGGAGCAGGTCCTTTCTTAGAGGTAGAGGCCACGGGTCCTCCGTGAGCATCTCTTGAAGTTCCGGGTACCAAGTCCTTCTTGGCCAATCCGGAACCACGAGTATAGTTCTTACTCCTCTCCTTTTTATGATTCTCAGTACTTTTGGTATGAGAGGCAGAGGAGGGAACCCATACACTGACTGGTACACCCATGGTGTTACCAGAGCGTCCGCCGCTATTGCCTGAGGGTCCCTTGACCTGGCGCAATATCTGTCTAGTTTTTTGTTGAGACGGGACGCCATCATGTCCACCTTTGGTTTTTCCCAACGGTTTACCATCTCTTGGAAGACTTCTGGATGAAGTCCCCACTCCCCCGGGTGAAGGTCGTGTCTGCTGAGGAAGTCCGCTTCCCAGTTGTCCACTCCCGGAATGAACACTGCTGACAGTGCTAACACATGATTCTCCGCCCAGCGAAGAATCCTTGCAGCTTCTGCCATCGCCCTCCTGCTTCTCGTGCCGCCCTGTCTGTTTACGTGGGCGACTGACGTGATGTTGTCCGATTGGATCAATACCGCCTGACCCTGAAGCAGGGGTTTTGCTTGACTTAGGGCATTGTAAATGGCCCTTAGTTCCAGAATGTTTATATGAAGAGATGTTTCCATGCTTGACCACAAGCCCTGGAAATTTTGTCCCTGTGTGACTGCTCCCCAGCCTCTCAGGCTGGCATCTGTGGTCACCAGGATCCAATCCTGAATGCCGAATCTGCGGCCCTCTAGTAGATGAGCACTCTGCAGCCACCACAGAAGAGACACCCTTGTCCTTGGCGACAGGGTTATCCGCTGATGCATCTGAAGATGCGATCCGGACCATTTGTCTAGAAGATCCCACTGAAACGTTCTTGCATGGAATCTTCCGAATGGAATCGCTTCGTAAGAAGCCACCATTTTTCCCAGGACCCTCGTGCACTGATGCACTGACACCTGGCCTGGTTTTAGGAGATTCCTGACTAGCTCGGATAACTCCCTGGCCTTCTCCTCTGGGAGAAACACCTTTTTCTGGACTGTGTCCAGAATCATTCCTAGGAACAGGAGACGTGTCGTTGGAATCAGCTGCGATTTTGGAATATTTAGAATCCACCCGTGCTGACGTAACACTAACTGAGATAGTGCTACTCCGACTTCTAACTGTTCCTTGGACCTTGCCCTTATCAGGAGATCGTCCAAGTAAGGGATAATTAAAACGCCTTTTCTTCGAAGAAGAATCATCATTTCGGCCATTACCTTGGTAAAGACCCGAGGTGCCGTGGACAATCCAAACGGCAGCGTCTGAAACTGATAATGACAGTTTTGTACTACAAACCTGAGGTACCCTTGGTGAGAAGGGTAGATTGGGACGTGGAGATAAGCATCTTTGATGTCCAGAGACACCATATAGTCCCCTTCTTCCAGGTTTGCTATCACTGCTCTGAGTGACTCCATCTTGAATTTGAACCTCTTTAAGTAAGTGTTCAAGGATTTTAGATTTAAAATTGGTCTCACCGAGCCGTCCGGCTTCGGTACCACAAACAGCGTGGAATAATACCCCTTTCCCTGTTGTAGGAGAGGTACCTTGATTATCACCTGCTGGGAATACAGCTTGTGAATGGCTTCCAAAACTGCCTCCCTGTCGGAGGGAGACTTTGGTAGAGCAGACTTCAGGAACCGGCGAGGGGGAGACGTCTCGAATTCCAGTTTGTACCCCTGTGATACTACCTGCAGAATCCAGGGGTCCACTTGCGAGTGAGCCCACTGCGCGTTGAAATTTTTGAGACGGCCCCCCACCGTGTCCGAGTCCGCTTGTAAAGCCCCAGCGTCATGCTGAAGACTTGGCAGAAGCAGAGGAGGGCTTCTGCTCCTGGGAAGAGGCTGCCTGGTGCAGTCTTTTTCCTCTACCTCTGCCCCGGGGCAGAAATGAGTGGCCTTTTGCCCGCCTGTACTTATGGGAACGAAAGGACTGAGTTTGAAAAGACGATGTCTTTTTCTGCCGAGAGGTGACCTGGGGTAAAAAGGTGGACTTTCCGGCCGTTGCCGTGGCCACCAGGTCCGATAGACCGGCCCCAAATAACTCCTCCCCTTTAAACGGCAATACTTCCATATGTCGTTTGGAATCCGCATCCCCTGACCACTGTCGCGTCCATAACGCTCTTCTGGCAGAAATGGACATAGCACTCACTCTTGATGCCAGGGTGCAAATATCCCTCTGTGCATCACACATATATAGTAATGCATCCTTCAAATGCTCTATAGTTAGTAATATACTGTCCCTATCCAGGGTATCAATATTTTCAGTCAGGGAATCCGACCACGCAACTCCAGCACTGCACATCCAGGCTGATGCGATTGCTGGTCGCAGTATAACACCAGTATGTGTGTATATACCCTTCAGGATATTTTCCAGCCTTCTATCCGCTGGTTCTTTGAGGGCGGCCGTATCAGGAGACGGTAACGCTACTTGTTTAGATAAACGTGTGAGCGCTTTATCTACTCTAGGGGGTGTTTCCCAACGCGCCCTAACCTCTGGCGGGAAAGGGTATAGTGCCAATAATTTATTAGAAATTAGCACTTTTTTATCGGGGGAAACCCACGCTTTATCACACACCTCATTTAATTCATCTGACTCAGGAAAAGCTACTGGTAGTTTTTTCACTCCCCACATAATACCCTTCTTTGTGGTACTTGTAGTGTCAGAAATGTTCAATGCCTCCTTCATTGCCGTGATCATGTAACGTGTGGCCCTACTGGACATTACGTTTGTCTCCTCACCGTCGACACTGGACTCAGTATCCGTGTCTGGGTCGACCCACTGAGGTAACGGGCGTTTTATCGCCCCTGACGGTGTCTGAGACGCCTGGACAGGCACTAATTGATTTGTCGGCTGTCTCATGTCGTCAACAGTTTTTTTGTAAAGTGCTGACATTGTCACGTAGTTCTTTAAATACAACCATCCAGTCAGGTGTCGACTCCCTAGGGGGTGACATCACTAATACAGGCAATTGCTCTGCTTCCACATCATTTTCCTCCTCATACATGTCGACACAATCGTACCGACACCCAGCACACACACAGGGAATGCTCTGATAGAGGACAGGACCCCACTAGCCCTTTGGGGAGACAGAGGGAGAGTTTGCCAGCACACACCAGAGCGCTATATATATCTATAGGGATAACCTTATATAAGTGTTACTCCCTTTTATAGCTGCTGTTTATAATTTAGCTGCCAATAGTGCCCCCCCTCTCTCGTTTTTACCCTGATTCTGTAGGGACTGCAGGGGAGAGTCAGGGAGCCGTCCTTCCAGCGGAACTGTGAGGGAAAATGGCGCTTGTGTGCTGAGGAGATAGGCTCCGCCCCTTCACGACGGCCTTATCTCCCGCTTTTTTCTGGAAAACTGGCAGGGGTTAAATACATCCATATAGCCCAGGAGCTATATGTGATGTATTTCTTTTGCCATCCTAAGGTATTTCTGTTTTTATTGGGTCTCAGGGCGCTCCCCCCCAGCGCCCTGCACCCTCAGTGACCGGAGTGTGAAGTGTGCTGAGAGCAATGGCGCACAGCTGCAGTGCTGTGCGCTACCTTAGTTGAAGACAGGAACGTCTTCTGCCGCCGATTTCACCGGACCTCTTCGTTCTTCTGGCTCTGTAAGGGGGCCGGCGGCGCGGCTCCGGGACCCATCCAGGCTGAACCTGTGATCGTCCCTCTGGAGCTAATGTCCAGTAGCCTAAGAAACCCAATCCACTCTGCACGCAGGTGAGTTCGTTTCTTCTCCCCTTAGTCCCACGATGCAGTGAGCCTGTTGCCAGCAGGACTCACTGAAAATAAAAAACCTAAAATAAACTTTTACTCTAAGCAGCTCAGGAGAGCCACCTAGCATGCACCCTTCTCGTTCGGGCACAAAAATCTAACGGAGGCTTGGAGGAGGGTCATAGGGGGAGGAGCCAGTGCACACCAGCTAGTTCAAGCTTTTACTTTTGTGCCCAGTCTCCTGCGGAGCCGCTATTCCCCATGGTCCTTACGGAGTCCCAGCATCCACTTAGGACGTTAGAGAAATGTGGGAAAAGTGAAGCGCTGTGAATACTTTCCGGATGCACTGTATATATATTAATTGGGAGCCCATTAACCTACCAGTATATTTTTGTAGTTTGGAAGGAAACCCACGCAAGCACAGAGAGAATATACAAACTCCACACAGTTCGGTTCAATGGTGGGAAGTGAACCCAAGACTTCAGTGCCGGGAGGCAGTAATGCTAACCATTACACCGTCTGTACTTCCATATATACTTCCCTCTAATACTATGTCGGAGTGCAGTCACCACCTCACACCTCTTTCCCTTGCATAATCATGTTTTTGACATGCAACATATTATTTCTACTCTGTTATGTAATGTTATTAATTTTTTACTTTGTATTTTAATTTTATGGCGACATTTTGCCCTCATTGATCATTTTGTATGTTTTCTCCCACTTCCGATTCCACACATTCTGTTTCTGTCCTTCATTACTTGATCAACACTAATTCCTATTCTTGATACATCGTTCATTATTTATTATCATCACTATTAACATTAATTATCCCAAATTAGATTTCAGCTCATCCATTTTTGGTTTATGTAGTAAAAGTGTGTACCTACTATAGCGAATTTGCTGCAGAGAATTTACTGCACATATCTGAATTATCCAGATGTCAGTTGACAATACTGTATATAGTAGTTTATAAACTGCACATGATATTTCCATTTGTATATATCTATATAAGCCAGTATTGCAGATTCATTGTGAGTGCAGCCTCAGTTAGATATTGTTACTAATACATATATTTACTTTGATATAATCTGTAAAGATTTATCATTCATAGCAATAAATATGTAAGTTCTTTAACGTATCTCAGCCACATATTATTTTAGCTGTTACATAGATGCATTGGGAATTCAATAACAACATTACAAAATAAAGCCAATAGAATATTACCCTACACTAAGGGCCAAATTTATTAACAACTGCTTTTTACTAAAATAATGTAAAAAAAAGAGTGTTTTCATATTATTTTAGTATCACCTGAATATAAGTGAGCCCTGTGCTAATAACACCAGCTTCACCTGGCATAAACACAGGCTCACTGCAAATCCTGTACCCCTGCCCAGCTTTTTCTGCCCATAGGCAGTAGGCAGAGAAATTCATTGTGGGGGCCCAACCAGTGTGATCAGCTATTTGCGTTCAATGGACACAGAGGCTGATCACCGTAAAAAAAAAAAAAAAACTAGAAAAACTTAAAAATAAGAATTTACTTACCGATAATTCTATTTCTCGTAGTCCGTAGTGGATGCTGGGGACTCCGTAAGGACCATGGGGAATAGCGGCTCCGCAGGAGACTGGGCACATCTAAAGAAAGCTTTAGGACTATGTGGTGTGCACTGGCTCCTCCCCCTATGACCCTCCTCCAAGCCTCAGTTAGGATACTGTGCCCGGACGAGCGTACACAATAAGGAAGGATTTTGAATCCCAGGTAAGACTCATACCAGCCACACCGTACAACTTGTGATCTGAACCCAGTTAACAGCATGATAACAGAGGAGCCTCTAGAAAAGATGGCTCACTACAGCAATAACCCGATTTTTTGGTAACCATAACTATGTACCAGTATTGCAGACAATCCGCACTTGGGATGGGCGCCCAGCATCCACTACGGACTACGAGAAATAAAATTATCGGTAAGTAAATTCTTATTTTCTCTAACGTCCTAAGTGGATGCTGGGGACTCCGTAAGGACCATGGGGATTATACCAAAGCTCCCAAACGGGCGGGAGAGTGCGGATGACTCTGCAGCACCAAATGAGAGAACTCCAGGTCCTCCTCAGCCAGGGTATCAAATTTGTAGAATTTTACAAACGTATTTGCTCCTGACCAAGTAGCTGCTCGGCAAAGTTGTAAAGCCGAGACCCCTCGGGCAGCCGCCCCAGATTAGCCCACCTTCCTTGTGGAGTGGGCATTTACAGATTTTTGGCTGTGGCAGGCCTGCCACCGAAAGTGCAAGCAGAATTGTACAACAAATCCAACGAGCAATAGTCTGCTTAGAAGCAGGAGCACCCAGCTTGTTGGGTGCATACAGGATAAACAGCGAGTCAGTTTTCCTGACTCCAACCGTCCTGGAAACATATATTTTCAGGGCCCTGACAACGTCTAGCAACTTGGAGTCCTCCAAGTCCCTAGTAGCCGCAGGCACCACAATAGGTTGGTTCAGGTGAAACGCTGAAACCACCTTAGGGAGAAACTGAGGACGAGTCCTCAATTCCGCCCTGTCCGAATGGAAAATCAGATAAGGGCTTTTACAGGATAAAGCCGCCAATTCTGACACGCGCCTGGCCCAGGCCAGGGCCAACAGCATGACCACATTCCATGTGAGATATTTTAACTCCACAGATTTAAGTGGTTCAAACCCATGTGACTTTTGGAACCCAAAAACTACATTGAGATCCCAAGTGCCACTGAAGGCACAAAAGGAGGCTGTATATGCAGTACCCCTTTTACAAACGTCTGAACTTCAGGAACTGAAGCTAGTTCTTTTTGGAAGAAAATTGACAGGGCCGAAATTTGAACCTTAATGGACCCCAATTTCAGGCCCATAGACACTCCTGTTTGCAGGAAATGTAGGAAACGACCCAGTTGAATTTCCTCCGTCGGGCCTTACTGGCCTCGCACCACGCACATATTTTCGCCAAATGCGGTGATAATGTTTTGCGGTTACATCCTTCCTGGCTTTGATCAGGATAGGGATGACTTCATCCGGAATGCCTTTTCAGGATCCGGCGTTCAACCGCCATGCCGTCAAACGCAGCCGCGGTAAGTCTTGGAACAGACAGGGTCCTTGCTGGAGCAGGTCCCTTCTTAGAGGTAGAGGCCACGGATCCTCCGTGAGCATCTCTTGAAGTTCCGGTTACTAAGTCCTTCTTGGCCAATCCGGAGCCACGAATATAGTGCTTACTCCTCTCCATCTTATCAATCTCAGTACCTTGGGTATGAGAGGTAGAGGAGGGAACACATACACTGACTGGTACACCCACGGTGTTACCAGAACGTCTACAGCTATTGCCTGAGGGTCCCTTGACCTGGCGCAATACCTGTCGAGTTTTTCCCAACGGTTTATAATCATGTGGAAGACTTCTGGGTGAAGTCCCCACTCTCCCGGGTGGAGGTCGTGCTGAGGAAGTCTGCTTCCCAGTTGTCCACTCCCGGAATGAATACTGCTGACAGTGCTATCACATGATTTTCCGCCCAGCGAAGAATCCTTGCAGCTTCTGCCATTGGCCTCCTGCTTCTTGTGCCACCCTGTCTGTTTACGTGGGTGACTGCCGTGATGTTGTCCGACTGGATCAACACCGGCTGACCTTGAAGCAGAGGTCTTGCTAAGCTTAGAGCATTGTAAATGGCCCTTAGCTTCAGGATATTTATGTGAAGTGATGTCTCCAGACTTGACCATAAGCCCTGGATATTCCTTCCCTGTGTGACTGCTCCCCAGCCTCGCAGGCTGGCATCCGTGGTCACCAGGACCCAGTCCTGAATGCCGAATCTGCGGCCCTCTAGAAGATGAGCACTCTGCAACCACCACAGGAGAGACACCCTTGTCCTTGGTGACAGGGTTATCCGCTGATGCATCTGAAGATGCGACCCGGACCATTTGTCCAGCAGGTCCCACTGGAAAGTTCTTGCGTGGAATCTGCCGAATGGGATTGCTTCGTAGGAAGCCACCATTTTACCCAGAACCCTTGTGCATTGATGCACTGAGACTTGGCTCGGTTTTAGGAGGTTCCTGACTAGCTCGGATAACTCCCTGGCTTTCTCCTCCGGGAGAAAAGCCTTTTTCTGGACTGTGTCCAGGATCATCCCTAGGAACAGAAGACAAGTCGTCGGAACCAGCTGCGATTTTGGAATATTGAGAATCCAATCGTGCTGCCGCAACACTACCTGAAATAGTGCTACACCGACCTCCAACTGTTCCCTGGATCTTACCCTTATCAGGGAATCGTCCAAGTAAAGGATAACTAAAATTCCCTTCCTTCGAAGGAATATCATCATTTCGGCCATTACCTTGGTAAAGACCCGGGGTGCCGTGGACCATCCATACGGCAGCGTCTGAACTGATAGTGACAGTTCTGTACCATAAATCTGAGGTACCCTTGATGAGAAGGGTAAATTTTGACATGAAGGTAAGCATCCTTGATGTCCCGAGACATCATGTAGTCCCCTTCTTCCAGGTTCGCAATCACTGCTCTGAGTGACTCAATCTTGAATTTGAACCTCTGTATGTAAGTGTTCAAAGATTTTAGATTTAGAATCGGTCTCACCGAGCCGTCCGGCTTCGGTACCACAACAGTGTGGAATAATACCCCGTTCCCTGTTGCAGGAGGGGTACCTTGTTATCACCTGCTGGGAATACAGCTTGTGAATGGCTTCCAAAACAGTCTCCCTGTCAGAAGGAGACATTGGTAAAGCCGACTTTAGGAAACGGCGAGGGGGAGACGTCTCGAATTCTAATTTGTACCCCTGAGATATCACCTGAAGGATCCAGGGGTCTACTTGCGAGTGAGCCCACTGCGCGCTGAAATTCATTGAGACGGGCCCCCCACCGTGCCTGATTCTGCTTGTAAAGCCCCAGTGTCATACTGAGGGCTTGGCAGAGGCGGGAGAGGGTTTCTGTTCATGGGAACTGGCTGATTTCTGCAGCCTTTTTCCTCTCCCTCTGTCACGGGGCAGAAATGAGGAATCTTTTGCCCGCTTGTCCACGAAAAGACTGCGCCTGATAATACGGCGTCTTCTCATGATGAGAGGCGACCTGGGGTACAAACGTGGATTTCCCAGCTGTTGCCGTGGCCACCAGGTCTGAAAGACCGACCCCAAATAACTCCTCCCTTTAATAAGGCAATACTTCCAAATGCCGTTTGGAGTACGCATCACCTGACCACTGACGTGTCCATAACCCTCTACTGGTAGAAATGGACAACGCACTTAGACTTGATGCCAGTCGGCAAATATTCCGCTGTGCATCACGCATATATAGAAATGCATCTTTTAAATGCTCTATAGGCAATAATATACTGTCCCTATCTAGGGAATCAATATTTTCAGTCAGGGAATCCGACCACGCCAACCCAGCACTGCACATCCAGGCTGAGGCGATTGCTGGTCGCAGTATAACACCAGTATGTGTGTAAATACATTTTAGGATACCCTCCTGCTTTCTATCAGCAGGATCCTTAAGGGCGGCCATCTCAGGAGAGGGTAGAGCCCTTACAAGCGTGTGAGCGCTTTATCCCCCCTAGGGGGTGTTTCCCAACGCACCCTAACCTCTGGCGGGAAAGGATATAATGCCAATAACATTTTAGAAATTATCAGTTGTTATCGGGGGAAAACCACGCATCATCACACACCTCATTTAATTTCTCAGATTCAGGAAAACTACAGGTAGTTTTTCCTCACCGAACATAATACCCCTTTTTGGTGGTACTCGTATTATCAGAAATGTGTAATAACATTTTTCATTGCCTCAATCATGTAACGTGTGGCCCTACTGGAAGTCACATTTGTCTCTTCACCGTCGACACTGGAGTCAGTATCCGTGTCGGCGTCTATAACTGCCATCTGAGGTAACGGGCGCTTTAGAGCCCCTGACGGCTTATGAGACGTCTGGACAGGCACAAGCTGAGTAGCCGGCTGTCTCATGTCAACCACTGTCTTTTATACAGAGCTGACACTGTCATGTAATTCCTTCCAACAGTTCATCCACTCAGGTGTCGACCCCCTAGGGGGTGACATCACTATTACAGGCAATCTGCTCCGTCTCCACATCATTTTTCTCCTCATACATGTCGACACAAATGTACCGACATACAGCACACACACAGGGAATGCTCTGATAGAGGACAGGACCCCACTAGCCCTTTGGGGAGACAGAGGGAGAGTTTGCCAGCACACACCAGAGCGCTATATATATACAGGGATAACCTTATATAAGTGTTTTTCCCCTTATAGCTGCTGTATCTTTAATACTGCGCGTAATTAGTGCCCCCCCTCTCTTTTATAATAAGATTTTACTTACCGATAAATCTATTTCTCGGAGTCCGTAGTGGATGCTGGGGTTCCTGAAAGGACCATGGGGAATAGCGGCTCCGCAGGAGACAGGGCACAAAAAGTAAAGCTTTTTCAGATCAGGTGGTGTGCACTGGCTCCTCCCCCTATGACCCTCCTCCAGACTCCAGTTAGGTACTGTGCCCGGACGAGCGTACACAATAAGGGAGGATTTTGAATCCCGGGTAAGACTCATACCAGCCACACCAATCACACCGTACAACCTGTGATCTAAACCCAGTTAACAGTATGATAACAGCGGAGCCTCTGAAAGATGGCTTCCTTCAACAATAACCCGAATTAGTTAACAATAACTATGTACAATTTATGCAGATAATCCGCACTTGGGATGGGCGCCCAGCATCCACTACGGACTCCGAGAAATAGATTTATCGGTAAGTAAAATCTTATTTTCTCTATCGTCCTAGTGGATGCTGGGGTTCCTGAAAGGACCATGGGGATTATACCAAAGCTCCCAAACGGGCGGGAGAGTGCGGATGACTCTGCAGCACCGAATGAGAGAACTCCAGGTCCTCCTTAGCCAGAGTATCAAATTTGTAAAATTTTACAAACGTGTTCTCCCCTGACCACGTAGCTGCTCGGCAAAGTTGTAATGCCGAGACCCCTCGGGCAGCCGCCCAAGATGAGCCCACCTTCCTTGTGGAGTGGGCCTTTGCAGATTTAGGCTGTGGCAGGCCTGCCACAGAATGTGCAAGTTGGATTGTGCTACAGATCCAACGAGCAATCGTCTGCTTAGACGCAGGAGCACCCATCTTGTTGGGTGCATACAATATAAACAACGAGTCAGATTTTCTGACTCCAGCTGTCCTTGCAATATATATTTTTAATGCTCTGACAACGTCCAGTAACTTGGAGTCCTCCAAGTCACTTGTAGCCGCAGGCACTACAATAGGCTGGTTCAGATGAAATGCTGACACCACCTTAGGGAGAAAATGCGGACGAGTCCGCAGTTCTGCCCTGTCCGAATGGAAAATCAGATATGGGCTTTTGTAAGATAAAGCTGCCAATTCTGATACTCTCCTGGCAGAAGCCAGGGCTTAGAAGCATGGTCACTTTCCAAGTGAGATATTTCAAATCCACCTTTTTTAGTGGTTCAAACCAATGAGATTTTAGAAAATCCAAAACCACATTGAGATCCCACGGTGCCACTGGAGGCACCACAGGAGGCTGTATATGCAGCACTCCCTTAACAAAGGTCTGGACTTCAGGGACTGAAGCCAATTCTTTTTGAAAGAAAATCGACAGGGCCGAAATTTGAACCTTAATAGATCCCAATTTGAGACCCATAGACAATCCTGATTGCAGGAAATGTAGGAATCGACCCAGTTGAAATTCCTCCGTCGGAGCACTCCGATCTTCGCACCACGCAACATATTTTCGCCAAATTCGGTGATAATGTTGCACGGTTACTTCCTTCCTTGCTTTAATCAAAGTAGGAATGACTTCTTCCGGCATGCCTTTTTCCTTTAGGATCCGGCGTTCAACCGCCATGCCGTCAAACGCAGCCGCGGTAAGTCTTGAAACAGACAGGGACCCTGCTGAAGCAAGTCCCTCCTTAGAGGTAGAGGCCACGGATCTTCCGTGATCATCTCTTGAAGTTCCGGGTACCAAGTCCTTCTTGGCCAATCCGGAACCACTAGTATCGTTCTTACGCCTCTTTGCCGTATAATTCTCAATACTTTTGGTATGAGAGGCAGAGGAGGAAACACATACACCGACTGGTACACCCAAGGCGTTACCAGCGCGTCCACAGCTATTGCCTGCGGATCTCTTGACCTGGCGCAATACCTGTCCAGTTTTTTGTTGAGGCGAGACGCCATCATGTCCACCATTGGTCTTTCCCAACGGGTTACCAGCATGTGGAAGACTTCTGGATGAAGTCCCCACTCTCCCGGGTGAAGATCGTGTCTGCTGAGGAAGTCTGCTTCCCAGTTGTCCACTCCCGGGATGAACACTGCTGACAGTGCTATCACATGATTCTCTGCCCAGCGAAGAATCCTTGCAGCTTCTGCCATTGCACTCCTGCTTCTTGTGCCGCCCTGTCTGTTCACATGGGCGACTGCCGTGATGTTGTCCGACTGGATCAACACCGGTTTTCCCTGAAGCAGAGGTTCTGCCTGGCTTAGAGCATTGTATATTGCTCTTAGTTCCAGAATGTTTATGTGAAGAGACGTTTCCAGGCTCGTCCATACTCCCTGGAAGTTTCTTCCTTGTGTGACTGCTCCCCAGCCTCTCAGGCTGGCGTCCGTGGTCACCAGGATCCAATCCTGTATGCCGAATCTGCGGCCCTCCAATAGATGAGGACTCTGCAACCACCACAGAAGAGACACCCTTGTCCTTGGAGACAGGGTTATCCGTAGGTGCATCTGAAGATGCGACCCTGACCATTTGTCCAACAGATCCCTTTGGAAAATTCTTGCGTGGAATCTGCCGAATGGAATTGCTTCGTAAGAAGCCACCATTTTTCCCAGGACTCTTGTGCATTGATGTACAGACACCTTTCCTGGTTTTAGGAGGTTCCTGACAAGGTCGGATAACTCCTTGGCTTTTTCCTCCGGGAGAAAAACCTTTTTCTGAACCGTGTCCAGAATCATCCCTAGGAACAGCAGACGAGTTGTCGGCATTAACTGGGATTTTGGAATATTCAGAATCCACCCGTGCTGTTTTAGCACTTCTTGAGACAGTGCTAATCCCATCTCTAGCTGTTCTCTGGACCTCGCCCTTATTAGGAGATCGTCCAAGTATGGGATAATTAATATGCCTTTTCTTCGAAGAAGAATCATCATCTCGGCCATTACCTTTGTAAAGATCCGAGGTGCCGTGGACAATCCGAACGGCAGCGTCTGAAACTGATAGTGACAGTTTTGTACAACGAACCTGAGGTACCCCTGGTGTGAGGGGTAAATTGGAACGTGGAGATACGCATCCTTGATGTCCAAGGATACCATAAAATCCCCCTCTTCCAGGTTCGCTATCACTGCTCTGAGTGACTCCATCTTGAACTTGAACTTCTTTATGTACAGGTTCAAGGACTTCAGATTTAGAATAGGCCTTACCGAGCCATCCGGCTTCGGTACCACAAAAAGAGTGGAATAATACCCCTTCCCTTGTTGTAGAAGAGGTACCTTGACTATCACCTGCTGAGAGTACAGCTTGTGAATGGCTTCCAAAACCGTCTCCCTTTCGGAGGGGGACGTTGGTAAAGCAGACTTCAGGAAACGGCGAGGTGGATCTGTCTCTAATTCCAACCTGTACCCTTGAGATATTATCTGCAGGATCCAGGGATCTACCTGCGAGTGAGCCCACTGCGCGCTGTAATTTTTGAGACGACCGCCCACCGTCCCCGAGTCCGCTTGAGAAGCCCCAGCGTCATGCTGAGGCTTTTGTAGAAGCCGGGGAGGGCTTCTGTTCCTGGGAAGGAGCTGCGTGTTGCTGTCTCTTCCCTCGACCTCTGCCTCGTGGCAGATATGAATAGCCCTTTGCTCTCTTATTTTTAAAGGAACGAAAGGGCTGCGGTTGAAAAGTCGGTGCCTTTTTCTGTTGGGGAGTGACTTGAGGTAAAAAGGTGGATTTCCCGGCTGTAGCCGTGGCCACCAAATCTGATAGACCGACTCCAAATAACTCCTCCCCTTTATACAGCAAAACTTCCATATGCCGTTTTGAATCCGCATCGCCTGTCCACTGTCGCGTCCATAAAGCTCTTCTGGCCGAAATGGACATAGCACTTACCCGTGATGCCAGTGTGCAGATATCCCTCTGTGCATCACGCATATAAAGAAATGCATCCTTTATTTGTTCTAACGACAGTAAAATATTGTCCCTGTCCAGGGTATCAATATTTTCAATCAGGGACTCTGACCAAACTACCCCAGCACTGCCCATCCAGGCAGTCGCTACAGCTGGTCGTAGTATAACACCTGCATGTGTGTATATACTTTTTTGGATATTTTCCATCCTCCTATCTGATGGATCTTTAAGTGCGGCCGTCTCAGGAGAGGGTAACGCCACTTGTTTAGATAAGCGTGTTAGCGCCTTGTCCACCCTAGGAGGTGTTTCCCAGCGCTCCCTAACCTCTGGCGGGAAAGGGTATAATGCCAATAATTTCTTTGAAATTATCAGCTTTTTATCAGGGGCAACCCACGCTTCATTACACACGTCATTTAATTCTTCTGATTCAGGAAAAACTATAGGTAGTTTTTTCATACCCCACATAATACCCTGTTTAGTGGTACCTGTAGTATCAGCTAAATGTAACGCCTCCTTCATTGCCAAAATCATATAACGTGTGGCCCTACTGGAAAATACGGTTGAATCGTCACCGTCACCACTGGAGTCAGTGCCTGCGTCTGGGTCTGTGTCGACTGACTGAGGCAAAGGGCGTTTCACAGCCCCTGACGGTGTTTGAGTCGCCTGGACAGGCACTAATTGATTGTCCGGCCGCCTCATGTCGTCAAACGACTGCTTTAGCGTGTTGACACTATCCCGTAGTTCCATAAATAAAGGCATCCATTCTGGTGTCGACTCCCTAGGGGGTGACATCCTCATATTTGGCAATTGCTCCGCCTCCACACCAATATCGTCCTCATACATGTCGACACACACGTACCGACACACAGCAGACACACAGGGAATGCTCCTAACGAAGACAGGACCCACTAGCCCTTTGGGGAGACAGAGGGAGAGTTTGCCAGCACACACCAAAAGCGCTATATATATATCAGGGATAGCCTTATAATAAGTGCTCCCTTATAGCTGCTTTGTTATATCAAAATATCGCCATAAATTTGCCCCCCCCTCTCTGTTTTACCCTGTTTCTGTAGTGCAGTGCAGGGGAGAGACTTGGGAGCCGTCCTGACCAGCGGAGCTGTGAGAGGAAATGGCGCCGTGTGCTGAGGAGATAGGCCCCGCCCCTTTTCTGGCGGGCTCGTCTCCCGCTATTTAGAAAAATCAGGCAGGGGTTAAATATCTCCATATAGCCTCTAGGGGCTATATGTGAGGTATTTTTAGCCTTTATAGGTATTCATTTGCCTCCCAGGGCGCCCCCCTCCCAGCGCCCTGCACCCTCAGTGACTGCCGTGTGAAGTGTGCTGAGAGGAAAATGGCGCACAGCTGCAGTGCTGTGCGCTACCTTTAGAAGACTGCAGGAGTCTTCAGCCGCCGATTCTGGACCTCTTCATGTTTCAGCATCTGCAAGGGGGCCGGCGGCGCGGCTCCGGTGACCATCCAGGCTGTACCTGTGATCGTCCCTCTGGAGCTTGATGTCCAGTAGCCAAGAAGCCAATCCATCCTGCACGCAGGTGAGTTGACTCCTTCTCCCCTCAGTCCCTCGCTGCAGTGATCCTGTTGCCAGCAGGAATCACTGTAAAATAAAAAACCTAGCTAAACTTTTTCTAAGCAGCTCTTTAGGAGAGCCACCTAGATTGCACCCTTCTCGGCCGGGCACAAAAATCTAACTGGAGTCTGGAGGAGGGTCATAGGGGGAGGAGCCAGTGCACACCACCTGATCTGAAAAAGCTTTACTTTTTGTGCCCTGTCTCCTGCGGAGCCGCTATTCCCCATGGTCCTTTCAGGAACCCCAGCATCCACTAGGACGATAGAGAAAACCCTTTCTGTAGTGTAGTGACTGCAGGGGAGAGACAGGGAGCTTCCCTCCAACGGAGCTGTGAGGGAAAATGGCGCCAGTGTGCTGAGGAGATAAGGCCGCCGATAAGGGGGCGGAGCCTATCTCCCGTTTTTCTATGTATTCTGGCAGGGGTTAAATTCATCCATATAGCCCAGGAGCTATATGTGATGCATTTTTTTGCCATCCAAGGTGTTTTTATTGCGTCTCAGGGCGCCCCCCCCCAGCGCCCTGCACCCTCAGTGACCGGAGTGTGAAGTGTGCTGAGAGCAATGGCGCACAGCTGCAGTGCTGTGCGCTACCTTGTTGAAGACAGGACGTCTTCTGCCGCCGATTTTCCGGACCTCTTCTGCCTTCTGGCTCTGTAAGGGGGCCGGCGGCGCGGCTCTGGGACCCATCCAGGCTGGGCCTGTGATCGTCTCTCTGGAGCTAATGTCCAGTAGCCTAAGAAGCCCAATCCACTCTGCACGCAGGTGAGTTCGCTTCTTCTCCCCTTAGTCCCTCGATGCAGTGAGCCTGTTGCCAGCAGGTCTCACTGAAAATAAAAAACCTAAACTAAAACTTTCACTAAGAAGCTCAGGAGAGCCCCTAGTGTGCACCCTTCTCGTTCGGGCACAGAGATCTAACTGAGGCTTGGAGGAGGGTCATAGGGGGAGGAGCCAGTGCACACCACATAGTCCTAAAGCTTTCTTTAGATGTGCCCAGTCTCCTGCGGAGCCGCTATTCCCCATGGTCCTTACGGAGTCCCCAGCATCCACTTAGGACGTTAGAGAAAGATAAATCATACTCACCTACCCAGGGACCGGTGATCAGTGCTCCGGTGAGGGCTGCCAGTCATTAGGGTTCCTGGCTGCTCCTGTGACCCCCGGTACAGTAAAGTGATGCTGCAAAGAGGCAGCTCACTTTACAGCACTGGAGGTTACACCATCAGGGAGCCCCGGTGACCAGCAGCCCTCCAGCACATGTTGGGGCTTCGTGGCGTGTAGAGGGGATTGTCCCTTCACATATTTACTTCTTAATTTTGTACTGTTGCACACAGGCATTGCAAGGTCAGCCACAAGAATATTCCAGATGAGAGTGTGTTGGAAACGATAATACCATAAAGAGGAAAAGAATCCTGGCTGTTATGTGTATGGTATTACATCTGCTGTCTAGTGGTTTTGTGAAAACATTGAACCACAGATGATAGAGTGCAATCAATGCCAATCAGAATTAGAAGGAGGAGAGACACTTCTGCTGTATGTTGTGACAAAATATGGTCAAATAATGGAGATACTGCACCTAGACCAAAGATGTCACCATCCAGATGAGAGAATGTTCAAATAGAATTTAAGTAGGGTAATAGATAAGGTACGGGCTAAGGCAGTGGCGGAACTAGTAAGTGGTGGGCCCAAATGCAACAAGATGTTTTGCGCCCCCCCACACACACTTTTAGGGATTCTTTGCTTGCTTCCAGATAGGAGAGATAGGGGGTAATTCCATGTTGATCGCAGCAGGAAATTTTTTAGCAGTTGGGCAAAACCATGTGCACTGCAGGGGGGGGGGGCAGATGTAACTTGTGCAGAGAGAGTTAGATTTGGTTGGGTTATTTTGTTTCTGTGCAGGGTAAATATTGGCTGCTTTATTTTTACACTGCAATTTAGATTGCAGATTAAACTCACCCCACCCAAATCTAACTCTTTCTGCACATGTTATATCTGCCTCCCCTGCAGTGCACATGGTTTTGCCCAACTGCTAACAAACTTCCTGCTGCGATCAACTCAGAATTATCCCCATAGCAGTGATCGCGCTGAGGCCAAAAAAAATAAGAATTTACTTACCGATAATTCTATTTCTCGGAGTCCGTAGTGGATGCTGGGGTTCCTGAAAGGACCATGGGGAATAGCGGCTCCGCAGGAGACAGGGCACAAAAGTAAAGCTTTTACAGGTCAGGTGGTGTGTACTGGCTCCTCCCCCTATGACCCTCCTCCAGACTCCAGTTAGGTACTGTGCCCGGACGAGCGTACACAATAAGGGAGGATTTTGAATCCCGGGTAAGACTCATACCAGCCACACCAATCACACCGTACAACTTGTGATCTAAACCCAGTTAACAGTATGATAACAGAGGAGCCTCTGAAAGATGGCTTCCTAAACAATAACCCGAATTAGTTAACAATAACTATGTACAAGTATTGCAGATAATCCGCACTTGGGATGGGTGCCCAGCATCCACTACGGACTCCGAGAAATAGAATTATCGGTAAGTAAATTCTTATTTTCTCTATCGTCCTAAGTGGATGCTGGGGTTCCTGAAAGGACCATGGGGATTATACCAAAGCTCCCAAACGGGCGGGAGAGTGCGGATGACTCTGCAGCACCGAATGAGAGAACTCCAGGTCCTCCTTTGCCAGGGTATCAAATTTGTAAAAATTTACAAACGTGTTCTCCCCTGACCACGTAGCTGCTCGGCAGAGTTGTAATGCCGAGACCCCTCGGGCAGCCGCCCAAGATGAGCCCACCTTCCTTGCGGACTGGGCCTTAACAGATTTAGGCTGTGGCAGGCCTGCCACAGAATGTACAAGTTGAATTTTGTTACAAATCCAACGAGCAATCGACTGCTTAGAAGCAGGTGCACCCAACTTGTTGGGTGCATACAGTATAAACAGCGAGTCAGATTTTCTGACTCCAGCCGTCCTTTAAATGTATATTTTTAAGGCTCTGACAACGTCCAACAACTTGGAGTCCTTCAAGTCGTCAGTAGCCGCAGGCACTACAATAGGCTGGTTCAGGTGAAACGCTGATACCACCTTAGGGAGAAAATGCGGACGCGTCCGCAGCTCTGCCCTATGTCGAATGGAAAATTAAATAAGGGCTTTTATAAAACAAAGCCGCCAGTTCAGATACTCTCCCGGCCGAAGCCAGGGCCAGTAACATAGTCACTTTCCATGTGAGATATTTCAAATCCACATTCTTTAGTGGTTCAAACCAATTGGATTTGAGGAAATCTAAAACTACATTTAGATCCCACGGTGCCACCTTAGGCACCACAGGAGGCTGTATATGCAGTACTCCTTTGATAAAAATCTGGACCTCAGGGACTGAGGCCAATTCTTTTTGGAAGAATATTGATAGGGCCGAAATTTGAACCTTAATAGATCCCAATTTGAGACCCATAGACAATCCTGATTGCAGGAAATGTAGGAAAACGACCCAGTTGAAATTCCTCCATCGGAGCACTCCGCTGCTCGCACCACGCAACATATTTTCGCCAAATACGGCGATAATGCTTCGCGGTGACTTCCTTCCTTGCCTTTATCAAGGTAGGAATGACTTCTTCTGGAATGCCTTTTCCTTTTAGGATCTGGCATTCAAACGCCATGCCGTCAAACGCAGCCGCGGTAAGTCTTGAAAAAGACAAGGACCCTGCTGAAGCAGGTCCCTTCTCAGAAGTAGAGGCCACGGATAGTCCGTGACCATCTCTTGAAGTTCCGGGTACCAAGTCCTTCTTGGCCAATCCGGAGCCACTAGTCTTACTCCTCTTTGCCGTATAATCCTCAATACCTTTGGTATGAGAGGCAGAGGAGGAAACACATATACCGACTGGTACACCCAAGGTGTTACCAGCGCGTCCACAGCTATTGCCTGCGGATCTCTTGACCTGGCGCAATACCTGTCCAGTGTTTTGTTGAGGCGAGACGCCATCATGTCCACCATTGGTTTTACCCAACGGTTTAATAGCATGTGGAAAACTTCTGGATGAAGTCCCCACTCTCCCGGGTGAAGGTCGTGTCTGCTGAGGAAGTCTGCTTCCCAGTTGTCCACGCCCGGGATGAATACTGCTGACAGTGCTATCACGTGATTCTCCGCCCAGCGAAGGATCCTGGCAGCTTCTGCCATTGCCCTCCTGCTTCTTGTGCCGCCCTGTCTGTTTACATGGGCGACTGCCGTGATGTTGTCCGACTGGATCAACACCGGTCTTCCTTGAAGCAGAGGTTCCGCCTGGCTTAGAGCATTGTAGATTGCTCTTAGTTCCAGAATGCTTATGTGAAGAGACTTTTTCAGGCTCGACCACACTCCCTGGAAATTTCTTCCCTGTGTGACTGCTCCCCAGCCTCTCAGGCTGGCATCCGTGGTCACCAGGATCCAATCCTGCATGCCGAATCTGCGGCCCTCCAATAGATGAGCCTCCTGCAACCACCACAGAAGGGATACCCTTGTCCTCGGCGACAGGGTTATCCGCAGGTGCATCTGAAGATGCGACCCTGACCATTTGTCCAACAGATCCCTTTGCATGGAATCTGCCGAAAGGGATTGCTTCGTAAGAAGCTACCATTTTTTCCCAGGACTCTTGTGCATTGATGTACAGACACCTTTCCTGGTTTTAGGAGGTTCCTGACCAGGTCAGATAACTCCTTGGCTTTTTCTTCGGGAAGAAAAACCTTTTTCTGAACTGTGTCCAGAATCATCCCCAGGAACAGCAGACGAGTTGTCGGCATTAATTGGGATTTTGGAATATTCAGAATCCATCCGTGCTGCTTTAGCACCTCTTGAGATAGTGCTAAACCCATCTCTAGCTGTTCTCTGGACCTTGCCCTTATTAGGAGATCGTCCAAGTATGGGATAATTAATACGCCTTTTCTTCGAAGAAGAAATATTATCTCGGCCATTACCTTTGTAAAGACCCGAGGTGCCGTGGACAAACCAAACGGCAGCGTCTGAAACTGATAGTGACAGTTTTGTACAACGAACCTGAGGTACCCCTGGTGTGAGGGGTAATTGGAACGTGGAGATACGCATCCTTGATGTCCAAGGATACCATAAAGTCCCCTTCTTCCAGGTTCGCTATCACTGCTCTGAGTGACTCCATCTTGAACTTGAACTTCTTTATGTACAGGTTCAAGGACTTCAGATTTAGAATAGGCCTTACCGAGCCATCCGGCTTCGGTACCACAAAAAGAGTGGAATAATACCCCTTCCCTTGTTGTAGAAGAGGTACCTTGACTATCACCTGCTGAGAATACAGCTTGTGAATGGCTTCCAAAACCGTCTCCCTTTCTGAGGGGGACGTTGGTAAAACAGACTTCAGGAAACGGCGAGGTGGCTCTGTCTCTAATTTCAACCTGTACCCCTGAGATATTATCTGCAGGATCCAGGGATTTACCTGCGAGTGAGCCCACTGCGCGCTGTAATTCTTGAGACGACCGCCTACCGCCCCCGAGTCCGCTTGCGAAGCCCCAGCGTCATGCTGAGGCTTTTGTAGAAGCCGGGGAGGGCTTCTGTTCCTGGGAAGGAGCTGCCTGTTGCTGTCTCTTCCCTCGTCCTCTGCCTCGTGGCAGATATGAATAGCCCTTTGCTCTCTTATTTTTAAAGGAACGAAAGGGCTGCGGTTGAAAGGTCGGTGCCTTTTTCTGTTGGGGAGTGACTTGAGGTAGAAAGGTGGATTTCCCGGCCGTAGCCGTGGCCACCAAATCCGATAGACCGACCCCAAATAACTCCTCTACGCATCGCCTGTCCACTGTCGTGTCCATAAAGCTCTTCTGGCCGAAATGGACATAGCACTTACCCGTGATGCCAGTGTGCAGATATCTCTCTGTGCATCACGCATATAAAGAAATGCATCCTTTATTTGTTCTAACGACAGTAAAATATTGTCCCTGTCCAGGGTATCAATATTTTCGATCAGGGACTCTGACCAAACTACCCCAGCACTGCACATCCAGGCAGTCGCAATAGCTGGTCGTAGTATAACACCTGCATGTGTGTATATACCTTTTTGGATATTTTCCATCCTCCTATCTGATGGATCTTTAAGTGCGGCCGTCTCAGGAGAGGGTAACGCCACTTGTTTTGATAAGCGTGTTAGCGCTTTGTCCACCCTAGGAGGTGTTTCCCAGCGCTCCCTAACCTCTGGCGGGAAAGGGTATAAAGCCAATAACTTCTTTGAAATTAGCAGTTTTTTATCGGGGCACCCCACGCTTCATCACACACGTCATTTAATTCTTCTGATTCGGTAAAAACTACTGGTAGTTTTTTCCACACCCCACATAATACCCTGTTTAGTGGTACCTGTAGTATCAGCTAAATGTAACATCTCCTTTATTGCCAAAATCATATAACGTGTGGCCCTACTGGAAAATACGGTTGATTCGTCACCTTCACCACCGGAATCAGTGCCTGTGTCTGGGTCTGTGTCGACCGACTGAGGCAAGGGGCGTTTTACAGCCCCTGACGGTGTTTGAGGCGCCTGGACAGGCACTAATTGAGTGTCCGGCCGCCTCATGTCGGCAAACGACTGCTTAAGCGAGTTGACGCTATCCCGTAATTCCACAAATAAAGGCATCCATTCTGGTGTCGACCCCCTAGGAGGTGACATCCTCATATTTGGCAATTGCTCCGCCTCCACACCAATAACGTCCTCATACATGTCGACACACACGTACCGACACACAGCAGACACACAGGGAATGCTCTATACGAAGACAGGACCCACTAGCCCTTTGGGGAGACAGAGGGAGAGTCTGCCAGCACACACCAAAAAGCGCTATATATGACAGGGATAGCCTTATGATTAAGTGCTCCCTTATAGCTGCTTTTATATTAATATATTGCCATTTATTTTGCCCCCCCTCTCTGTTATACCCTGTTTCTGTAGTGCAGTGCAGGGGAGAGACCTGGGAGCCTTCCTGACCAGCGGAGCTGTGACAGAAAATGGCGCCGTGTGCTGAGGAGATAGGCCCCGCCCCTTTTTCGGCGGGCTCGTCTCCCGCTATTTAGTACATTTAGGCAGGGGTAAATATCTCCATATAGCCTCTGGGGCTATATGTGAGGTATTTTTAGCCTTTTTAAAGGTTTTCATTTGCCTCCCAGGGCGCCCCCCCCCCAGCGCCCTGCACCCTCAGTGACTGCCGTGTGAAGTGTGCTGAGAGGAAAATGGCGCACAGCTGCAGTGCTGTGCGCTACCTTAAGAAGACTGCAGGAGTCTTCAGCCGCCGATTCTGGACCTCTTCTTGCTTCAGCATCTGTGAGGGGGCCGGCGGCGTGGCTCCGGTGACCATCCAGGCTGTACCTGTGATCGTCCCTCTGGAGCTTCATGTCCAGTAGCCAAGAAGCCAATCCATCCTGCACGCAGGTGAGTTCACTTCTTCTCCCCTCTGTCCCTCGTTGCAGTGATCCTGTTGCCAGCAGGAATCACTGTAAAATAAAAAACCTAAGCTAAACTCTCTAAGCAGCTCTTTATGAGAGCCACCTAGAATTGCACCCTTCTCGGCCGGGCACAAAAATCTAACTGGAGTCTGGAGGAGGGTCATAGGGGGAGGAGCCAGTACACACCACCTGACCTGTAAAAGCTTTACTTTTGTGCCCTGTCTCCTGCGGAGCCGCTATTCCCCATGGTCCTTTCAGGAACCCCAGCATCCACTTAGGACGATAGAGAAAAGTGGGTCCCAGGGACCCCTCACTTTTAAAAATTGGGGTCCTACCGGTCCTTTTCTGGGTCCCATCGGAATTAAGGTTTTTATTAATCTTGTTGCAAGGTGGTGGGATGGGGGGTGACAGTGCTGCTGGGCTGTGTAGCATGCAGGACACCCTGCACCAGAGCTGTAACTAGACATTTTGGTGCCCCTTGGCAGAAAGTGAATCGGTTCTCCATCTCCCAGAACCTGAAGTATAGGGAGTGCGCGCCAAAGGCGCGCGCATAAAATTAGGGGCATGGCTTAATGGAGAAGGGGCGTGGCCACATAATAGTACCAATTCACATTATACCACACAGTAGTGCCGCTTATACACATTGCACCAGGTAGAACCTCCTATACACACTGCACCAGGTAGAGCACGTTATACATATTGCTCCAGGTACAGCACGTTATTAGCGCCAGGCAGAGCACGTTATATACTTAGCGCCAGGCAGAGCATATTCTACATATTGCACCAGGTAGCTGACAATATGCACATTGCACCAGGTAGAGCACGTTATACACGCTGAGCCAGGTAGAGCACGTTACACACACTGTGCCAGGTAGTGCACGTTACACACACTGCGCCAGGTAGAGCACGTTATACACATTGCGCCAGGTAGAGCACATTACACACACTGAGCCAGTCAGAGCACGTTATACACACTGAGCCAGGTAGAGCACGTTATACACACTGAGCCAGGTAGAGCACGTTACATACACTGCGCCAGGTAGAGCACATTACACACACTGAGCCAGTCAGAGCACGTTATACACACTGCGCCAGGTAGAGCACGTTATACACACTGAGCCAGGCAGAGCACGTTATACACACTGCGCCAGGCAGAGCACGTTATACACACTGAGCCAGTCAGAGCACGTTATACACACTGAGCCAGTCAGAGCACGTTATACATACTGCGCCAGGTAGAGCACGTTATACACACCGCGCCAGGTAGAGCACGTTATACACACTGAGCCAGGCAGAGCACGTTATACACATTGCGCCAGGCAGAGCACGTTATACACATTGCGCCACACATTGCGCCAGGCAGAGCACGTTATACACATTGCACCAGGCAGAGCACTAAACAGTTATATGATAAAAAAACAGGACAACATTATGAAATAATACATTTTCTATATGTAATGGGTTTATGGTGCCGCTATAATAGGAGCCCCGGACTGGATTTAGACACTACAGTGTTGTGGGGGAGGGAGGGGTGAGAGGGTGACAATGCTGCTGGGCTGTTATCATATCGGAAGTATGCGTTCAGGATCCCGGCTGTCAGGATCCCAGCAGCCGTAATACCGACGCCGGAATCCTGACAGCCGCCAGAATACAGACGCTGGCATCCCGAGGAGATCAGGATCCCGGCAACGATATCCTGACAGTCAGGATCCTGAAGTTAAGTATGTACTGCCGCCACAGGTTTAGCGTGCGGGAGGGGGGGGGGGGGGGGGGGGTGTTAGGATATGGTGTTGGGGAGGTTAGGGTTAGGCTGCAGAGAGGGGGATAAGTGTTAGGCACTAAGGATGTTTAGGCTGCGGGAAACGGAGGGTTAGGGGTGGGAGGTTAGGGCACCCTCTGCACCCTTGTCGGCATTGCTGTGATCGGGATGCTGGTGTCGGTATACTGAATGCCGGCATCCTGACCGCCGACTTCGGACACTTGGTACAACCACTGGATTCGAGTCATGCTGCCGGTAATTAATGTGCTGAGTGATCAACTTCAGTGACACTTACTGTGCTGGCTGTCTTTACAGTAACCAGCAGCAACCAACAAAGACAGCCAGCACAGTAAATGTCACTGAAGTTGATCACTCAGCACATTAATTACAGACAGCATGACTCGAATCTAGTGGTTGTACCAAGTGTCCTCTATGCTGCACAGGCCAGCAGCATCTCACCCCCACCCCATGCAACATTTTTGTGGTGTTTTACACCTGTTTGCCGGCGCCATGCAGCCCCCATCTCCGCCATCTCACCGATATGAGCAGCGCCCAGCCGCCACCGCAAGTCCAGCTCACCCTTCCTCAGTGTCACGGCACTTACAGTCCGTGGTCAGTCCGGCGTTCACCTCCCCACGCGGCAGAGTGTATCGCGCCGCAGAGCCGTCCTCGCACTCTGTCCGGGGGTGGGGGAGGAGGAGAGGGAGGAGGAGAGAGAGGGGGAGCACGCCGCCGCCGCCACCGCAAGAGGACTGGTAAGGCTCTGCCTCCGTCCTCTATTACAGGAAGCTAAAGACAACCACCTTCAGCGGAGCGCGTCCCCGGGACCCACATAGTTTACAAAAGTGAGTCCCCGGACCACAGACCTGGGTAAAATACGCGCTATAGCGCGTATTTGCGAACACTGCCATAGATAGATATAGAGATGTAGATATATATGTGTGTGTGTGTGTGTGTGTGTGTGTGTGTGTGTGTGTGTGTGTATATATATATATATATATATATATATATATATATATATATATATATATATACACACACTGCTCAAAAAAATAAAGGGAACACTAAAATAACACATCCTAGATCTGAATGAATGAAATATTCTTATTAAATACTTAGTTCTTTACATAGTTGAATGTGCGGACAACAAAATCACACAATTATCAATGGACATCAAATTTATTAACCCATGGAGGTCTGGATTTGGAGTCACCCTCAAAATTAAAGTGGAAAAACACACTACAGGCTGATCCAACTTTGATGTAATGTCCTTAAAACAAGTCAAAGGGGTATATGCAATTGCGGTCGAATTCCCGAAATTGTCGAATTTCGGGAATTTTTCGCCAAAAACAAAAAATCGACAATGCAATTCAGTACTTTCCGACAAAAAAACGGACTTTCAAAATTCAACTTTTTGAAATTCGACTTTTGACAAATTCGACTTTTTTTGCAATGATACACATGCTGCAATTCGAGCAAAGTCTATTCAATGGAAGTTTGGAAATTCGACAACAGTGCTTTTAGACAGTAAATTTGTCATTTTCAATCCGCCACACTTTGGAGGGTGAAACTAACAAAAAAAATGTAAAACATGTTTTTTTTGTGTTTTTTTTTTCTTGGTAATATCATATCTATTTATATTAGAAGGGATTAGGTACTTGGTTTGTCTTTTTTGGAGGCACAAGTATTATTTATATATTTTTAAAAATAATATATATATTTTTTTTTTGGATGGAATGGTAAAATCCCTGAAAAAAATGGCGTGGGGTCCCCCCTCCAAAGCATAACCAGCCTCGGGCTCTTCGAGCTGGTCCTGGTTCTAAAAATGCGGGGGAAAAATTGACAGGGGTTCCCCCGTATTTTTAAAACCAGCACCGGGCTCTGCGCCTGATGCTGGTGCAAAAAATACGGGGGACAAAAAGAGTAGGGGTCCCCCGTATTTTATACACCAGCATCGGGCTCCACTAGCTGGACAGATAATGCCACAGGGGGGGGTCACTTTTATACAGCGCCCTGCGGCCGTGGCATTAAATATCCAACTAGTCACCACTGGCCGGGGTACCCTGGGGGAGTGGGGACCCCTTCAATCAAGGGGTCCCCCCCCCAGCCACCCAAGGGCCAGGGGTGAAGCCCGAGGCTGTCCCCCCCATCCAAGGGCTGCGGATGGGAGGCTGATAGCCTTGAGAAAAATGTCAGAATATTGTTTTTTCCAGTAGTACTACAAGTCCCAGCAAGCCTCCCCCGCAAGCTGGTACTTGGAGAACCACAAGTACCAGCATGCGGGAGAAAAACGGGCCCGCTGGTACCTGTAGTACTACTGGAAAAAAAAATAAGAATTTACTTACCGATAATTCTATTTCTCATAGTCCGTAGTGGATGCTGGGACTCCGTCAGGACCATGGGGAATAGCGGGCTCCGCAGGAGACAGGGCACATCTAAATAAAGCTTTTAGGATCACATGGTGCGTACTGGCTCCTCCCCCTATGACCCTCCTCCAAGCCTCAGTTAGGTACTGTGCCCGGACGAGCGTACACAATAAGGAAGGATCTTGAATCCCGGGTAAGACTCATACCAGCCACACCAATCACACCGTACAACTTGTGATCTGAACCCAGTTAACAGTATGATAACAACAAATGAAGTAGCCTCTGAAAAGATGGCTCACAACAATAGTAATAACCCGATTTTTGTAACAATAACTATGTACAAACATTGCAGACAATCCGCACTTGGGATGGGCGCCCAGCATCCACTACGGACTATGAGAAATAGAATTATCGGTAAGTAAATTCTTACTTTCTCTAACGTCCTAGTGGATGCTGGGACTCCGTCAGGACCATGGGGATTATACCAAAGCTCCCAAACGGGCTGGAGAGTGCGGATGACTCTGCAGCACCGAATGAGAGAACTCCAGGTCCTCCTTAGCCAGAGTATCAAATTTGTAAAATTTTACAAACGTGTTCTCCCCTGACCACGTAGCTGCTCGGCAAAGTTGTAATGCCGAGACCCCTCGGGCAGCCGCCCAAGATGAGCCCACTTTCCTTGTGGAGTGGGCCTTTACAGATTTAGGCTGTGGCAGGCCTGCCACAGAATGTGCAAATTGGATTGTGCTACAGATCCAACGTGCAATCGTCTGTTTAGACGCAGGAGCACCCATCTTGTTGGGTGCATACAATATAAACAACGAGTCAGATTTTCTGACTTCAGCTGTCCTTGAAATATATATTTTTAATGCTCTGACAACGTCCAGTAACTTGGAGTCCTCCAAGTCGCTAGTAGCCGCAGGCACCACAATAGGCTGGTTCAAGTGAAAAGCCGAAACCACCTTAGGGAGAAAATGAGGACGTGTCCGCAGTTCTGCCCTGTCCGAATGGAAAATCAGATATGGGCTTTTGTACGATAAAGCCGCCAACTCTGAAACTCTCCTGGCTGAAGCCAGGGCCAATAACATGGTTACCTTCCATGTAAGGTATTTTAAATCTACCGATTTTAGAGGCTCAAACCAATGAGATTTGAGAAAATTCAAAACTACGTTCAAATCCCACGGTGCCACTGGAGGCACCATTGGGGGTTGTATATGTAGTACACCTTTGACAAAAGTTTGTACTTCAGGAACTGACGCCAATTCCTTCTGGAAGAAGATTGATAAGGCCGAAATTTGAACTTTAATGGACCCTA
Source organism: Pseudophryne corroboree (assembly GCF_028390025.1). Classification (NCBI taxonomy): domain Eukaryota; kingdom Metazoa; phylum Chordata; class Amphibia; order Anura; family Myobatrachidae; genus Pseudophryne; species Pseudophryne corroboree. Next base: position 27,721,851 of record NC_086453.1, on the reverse strand, counting down.
ATTTTAGGCCCATAGACAATCCTGCTTGCAGGAAATGTAAGAATCGACCCAATTGAAATTCTTCCGTTGGGGCCTTTTTGGCCTCACACCACGCAACATATTTTCGCCAAATGCGGTGATAATGTTGTACAGTCACTTCCTTCCTAGCCTTCATCAAGGTAGGAATAACTTTCTCTGGAATGCCCTTTTCTTTTAGAATCCGGCGTTCAACCGCCATGCCGTCAAACGCAGACGCGGTAAGTCTTGGAACATACAAGGTCCCTGCTGAAGCAGATCCCTTCTTAGAGGTAGAGGCCACGGATCCTCCGTGAGCATCTCTTGAAGTTCCGGATACCAAGTTCTTCTTGGCCAGTCCGGAGCCACTAGTATTGTTCTTACTCCCCTTTTCCGTATAATTCTCAGTACCTTTGGTATGAGAGGCAGAGGAGGGAACACATACACTGACTGGTACACCCACGGTGTTACCAGAGCGTCCACAGCTATTGCCTGAGGGTCTCTTGACCTGGCGCAATATCTGTCCAATTTTTTGTTGAGGCGAGACGCCATCATGTCCACCTTTGGTTTTTCCCAACGGTTCACAATCATGTGGAAGACTTCTGGATGGAGTCCCCACTCTCCCGGGTGAAGGTCGTGTCTGCTGAGGAAATCTGCTTCCCAGTTGTCCACTCCCGGGATGAACACTGCTGACAGTGCTATGACATGATTTTCCGCCCAGCGCAGAATCCTTGCCGCTTCTGTCATTGCTCTTCTGCTTCTCGTGCCGCCTTGTCGGTTTACGTGGGCGACTGCCGTGATGTTGTCCGACTGGATCAACACCGGCTGACCCTGAAGCAGCGGTTTTGCCAGGCTTAGAGCATTGTAGATCGCTGTTAGCTCCAGTATATTTATGTGAAGGGACGTCTCCAGGTTTGACCACACGCCCTGGAAGTTCCTTCCCTGTGTGACTGCTCCCCAGCCTCGTAGGCTGGCATCCGTAGTCACCAGGACCCAGTCCTGTATGCCGAATCTGCGGCCCTCTAACAGATGGGCACTCTGCAACCACCACAGGAGAGACAACCTTGTTCTTGGTGACAGTGTTATCCGCTGATGCATGTGCAGATGCGATCCGGACCATTTGTCCAGCAGATCCCACTGAAATGTTCGTGCATGGAATCTGCCAAATGGAATTGCTTCGTAAGAAGCCACCATCTTTCCCAGGACTCTTGTGCATTGATGTACTGACACAGTTCCTGGTTTTAGGAGGTTCCTGACAAGTTCGGATAACTCCCTTGCTTTCTCCTCCGGGAGAAACACCTTTTTCTGAACCGTGTCCAGAATCATTCCCAGGAACAGCAGACGTGTTGTCGGGGTCAATTGAGATTTTGGAAGATTCAGAATCCACCCGTGTTGCTGAAGCACTACCTGGGTTAGTGCTACACCGACTTCCAGCTGTTCTCTGGACTTTGCCCTTATCAGGAGATCGTCCAAGTAAGGGATAATTAATACGCCTTTTCTTCGTAGAAGAACCATCATTTCGGTCATTACCTTGGTAAAGACCCGAGGAGCCGTGGACAAACCAAACGGCAGCGTTTGAAACTGATAATGACAGTCTTGTATCACGAACCTGAGATACCCTTGGTGTGAGGGGTAAATTGGGACATGCAGATAAGCATCTTTTATGTCCAGGGACACCATGAAGTCCCCTTCCTCCAGATTCGCTATCACTGCTCTGAGTGACTCCATCTTGAACTTGAATTTTTGTATGTACAGGTTCAAGGATTTCAGGTTTAGAATAGGTCTTACCGAACCGTCTGGCTTCGGTACCACAAATAGTGTGGAATAATACCCCTTTCCCTGTTGTAGGAGGGGTACCTTGACTATCACCTGCTGAGAATACAGCTTGTGAATGGCTTCCAATACCGACGTCCTTTCTGAGGGAGACGTTGGTAAAGCAGACTTTAGGAACCGGCGAGGGGGAGACCTTTCGAACTCCAACATGTAACCCTGAGATATTATCTGCAGGATCCACGGGTCCACTTGTGAGCGAGCCCACTGATTGCTGAAAATCTTGAGTCGACCCCCCACCGCTCCTGAGTCCGCTTGTAAAGCCCCAGCGTCATGCTGATGGCTTTGTAGAACCCGGGGCGGGCTTCTGGTCCTGGGCAGGGGCTGCTTGCTGCCCTCTCTTACCCTTTCCTCTGCTTCGCGGCAGATAAGACTGTCCTTTTGGTCGCTTGTTTTTATAGGAGCGAAAGGACTGCGGCTGAAAAGACGGTGTCTTTTTCTGTTGGGAGGGGGTCTGAGGTAAAAAAGTGGATTTGCCGGCAGTTGCCGTGGCCACCAGGTCCGAAAGACCGACCCCAAATAATTCCTCTCCTTTATATGGCAATACTTCCATATGCCTTTTGGAATCCGCATCACCTGACCACTGTCGCGTCCATAAACTTCTTCTGGCAGATATGGACATCGCGCTTACCCTTGATGCTAGAGTACAAATATCCCTCTGAGCATCTCGCATATAAAGAAACGCATCCTTTAATTGCTCTAGAGTCAATTGGATTCCCTGGTTGGATTCCCTGACTGAAAATATTGATACCCTGGATAGGGAATCAATATTTTCAGTCAGGGAATCCAACCACACTACCCCAGCACGGCACATCCAGGCTGAGGCTATTGCTGGTCGGAGTATAACACCAGTATGCGTGTATATACTCTTCAGGGTAGTTTCCAGCCTCCTATCTGCTGGATCCTTGAGGGCGGCCGTATCTGGAGACGGCAACGCCACTTGTTTTGATAAACGTGTGAGCGCTTTATCCACCCTAGGGGGTGTTTCCCAGCGCACCCTAACCTCTGGTGGGAAAGGGTATAATGCCAATAACTTCTTAGAAATTAGCAGTTTTCTATCTGGGTTAACCCACGCTTCATCACACACGTCATTCAATTCCTCTGATTCTGGAAAAGCTACAGGTAGTTTTTTCACCCCCCACATAATACCCCTTTTTGAGGTACCAGCAGTATCAGAGATCTGCAAAGCCTCCTTCATTGCCGTGATCATATAACGTGTGGCCCTATTGGAAAATACGTTTGTTTCTTCACCGTCGACACTAGATTCATCTGTGTCGGTACCCGTGTCGACTGACTGAGGTAAGGGACGTTTTACAGCCCCTGACGGTGTCTGAGACGCCTGAGCCGGTACTAACTGGTTTTCCGGCCGTTTCGTCAACTGACTTTTGTAATGTGCTAACATTATCACGTAATTCCATAACTAAAGCCATCCATTCCGGTGTCGACTCCCTAGGGGGTGACATCACCATTACCGGCAATTGCTCTGCCTCCACACCATCGTCCTCATACATGTCGACACACACGTACCGACACACAGCAGCCACACAGGGAATGCTCTAATCGAAGACAGGACCCTCTTAGCCCTTTGGGGAGACAGAGGGAGAGTTTGCCAGCACACACCAAAAGCGCTATAAATGTATATAAACAACCCTAGAAGGTGTTGTTTTTGATATAGGCGCTTTTAATATATCAATATCGCCAAATTATGCCCCCCTTCTCTTTGTTACCCTGTTTCTGTAGTGCAGTGCAGGGGAGAATCCTGGGAGCCTTCCTCACCAGCGGAGCTGAGCAGGAAAATGGCGCTGAGTGCTGAGGAGAATAAGCTCCGCCCCTTTTTCGGCGGGCTTTTCTCCCGGGTTTTAAGAAAACTGGCCTGTGTTAAATACATACATATAGCCTTAATGGCTATATGTGATGTATTTTTCGCCACTAAAGGTATTTAATATTGCTGCCCAGGGCGCCCCCAGCAGCGCCCTGCACCCTCCGTGACTGAATCAGTGAGACGTGTAGCAACAATGGCGCACAGCTGCAGTGCTGTGCGCTACCTTCATGAAGACTGAGGAGTCTTCTGCCGCCTGCTTTCCGGACCTCCGATCTTCAGCGTCTGTAAGGGGGGTCGGCGGCGCGGCTCCGGGACGAACCCCAGGATGACCTGTGTTCCGACTCCCTCTGGAGCTAAAGTGTCCAGTAGCCTAAGACTCCAATCCATCCTGCACGCAGGTGAGTTGGAAATCTCTCCCCTAAGTCCCTCGATGCAGTGATCCTGTTGCCAGCAGGATTCATTGAGATTTAAACCTAAAAAAACTTTGTCTAAGCAGCTCTTTAGGAGAGCCACCTAGATTGCACCCTTCTCGGACGGGCACAAAAACCTAACTGAGGCTTGGAGGAGGGTCATAGGGGGAGGAGCCAGTACGCACCATGTGATCCTAAAAGCTTTATTTAGATGTGCCCTGTCTCCTGCGGAGCCCGCTATTCCCCATGGTCCTGACGGAGTCCCAGCATCCACTAGGACGTTAGAGAAATACCCAAATAAAAACAGGACACACACACCGTGACAAGTACAACTTTATTACATACTGCCGACACACACATACTTACCTATGTTGACACGCCGACTGCCACAGTCTCCGACGATCCGAGGGTACCTGTTAAAAAATTATACTCACCTTCCAGAGATAAATCCACGTCCAGAGTATAATCCAGGTACTTGGCAAAATAACAAAACGCAAAAACCCGTGCCAGCGGACTGAAAGGGGTCCCATGTTGACACATGAGACCCCTTTCCCCGAATGCAGAGACCTCTACGTGACAGCTGTCACTGAAAGGTCTCGTAAGCCAATCAGCGAGCGCAACGTCCTTGCACTCTGCTGATTGGCTCTGTGCGCGTCTGAGCTGACAGCGCATCGCAAAGCCTCTCCATTATATTCAATGGTGGGAACTTTGCGGCTAGCGGTGGGGTCACCCGCCGGTCAGCGGCTGACCGCGGGTAACCCCACCGCTGACGGCAAAGTTCCCACCATTGAAAGTAATGGGAGAGGCTTTGCGATGCGCTGTCTGAGGTCACACGCTCACAGCCAATCAGGTGAGCGCCACGGAAGTAGCGCTTCCTGATTGGCTGAAGGGACCTCAGTGACAGGAGTCACGTGGTGTCCCGGCATTCGGGGAAATGAGTCTGATGTGTCAACAACATGGGACCCCTTTCAGTCCGGCATGGTACGGGTGTTCGTGTTTTTTTTTTAACAAGTACGTGGAATATCTCCCGGACACTGGATTGAGGCGAGTCTAATTTTTTTCAAAGGTACCTCGGATCGTCGGAGACTGTGGCAGTCGGCGTGTCAACATAGGTAAGTATGTGTGTGTCGGCAGTGTGTAATAAAGTTGTACTTGTCAAGGTGTGTGTCTCCTGTTTTTATTTGGGTATTTTTTTCCAGTAGTACTACAGGTACCAGCGGGCCCGTTTTTCTCCCGCATGCTGGTACTTGTGGTTCTCCAAGTACCAGCTTGCGGGGGAGGCTTGCTGGGACTTGTAGTACTACTGGAAAAAACAATATTCTGTCATTTTACTCAAGGCTATCAGCCTCCCATCCGCAGCCCTTGGATGGGGGGGGGGACAGCCTCGGGCTTCACCCCTGGCCCTTGGGTTGCTGGAGGGGGGGGACCCCTTGATTGAAGGGGTCCCCACTCCCCCAGGGTACCCCGGCCAGGGGTGACTAGTTGGATATTTAATGCCACGTCCGCAGGGCGCTGTATAAAAGTGACCCCCGGCTGTGGCATTATCTGTCCAGCTAGTGGAGCCCGATGCTGGTGTATAAAATACGGGGGACCCCTACTCTTTTTGTTCCCCGTATTTTTTGCACCAGCATCAGGTGCAGAGCCCGGTGCTGGTTTTAAAAATACGGGGGATCCCTGTCAATTTTTCCCCTGCATTTTTAGAACCAGGACCAGCTCGAAGAGCCCGAGGCTGGTTATGCTTTGGAGGGGGGACCCCACGCCATTTTTTCCCGGGTTTTTCCCGTTTTTTTCGTTTTTTTAAATTCGCGGCAAAATCCGGCAAATCGGACGTTTTTCGCCCGCGGAACTGTCGAATCCGTTTTTCATTGAATATGGTGAATTCCGGCAGCCACCTGCCGGAATTCACCTGTCGAATTGTGTCGAATTAAAAAACGGCGATAATTTGCCGCGATTCGCCGTGAATTGCATATACCCCAAAATGAGGCTCAGTAGTGTGTGTGGCCTCCACTTAAAATTTTGAGGGTGACTCCAAATCCAGACCTCCATGGGTTAATAAATTTGATGTCCATGGATAATTTTTGTGTGATTTTGTTGTCAGCACATTCAACTATGTAAAGAACAAAGTATTTAATAAGAATACAGGTTGAGTATCCCATATCCAAATATTCCGAAATACGGAATATTCCGAAATACGGACTTTTTTGAGTGAGAGTGAGATAGTGAAACCTTTGTTTTTTAATGGCTCAATGTACACAAACTTTGTTTAATACACAAAGTTATTAAAAATATTGTATTAAATGACCTTCAGGCTGTGTGTATAAGGTGTATATGAAACATAAATGAATTGTGTGAATGTACACACACTTTGTTTAATGCACAAAGTTATTAAAAATATTGGCTAAAATTATCTTCAGGCTGTGTGTATAAGGTGTATATGACACATAAATGCATTCTGTGCTTAGACTTGGGTCCCATCACCATGATATCTCATTATGGTATGCAATTATTCCAAAATACGGAAAAATCCCATATCCAAAATACCTCTGGTCCCAAGCATTTTGGATAAGGGATACTCAACCTGTATTTCATTCATTCAGATCTAGGATGTGTTATTTTAGTGTTCCCTTTATTTTTTTGAGCAGTGTATATATATGTAGAAAATATATGTACAGCGCCACTTGTGGGATGAATTCCAATAATTATCTCAAACTAATTAAAAGAGAATATCTTTAAAAAACACACACACTCCCTTGTTTTAGGTGTCTGCCACCCCCTAAAAATGCAATGCTGGTGGAGTAATGCTAAAAAGTATGGAAAAAGTGGGGGATAGGGGTACCGGCGACGTGTGTTGTTTATAAAGTATGTACTAAAAAATAAGAATTTACTTACCGATAATTCTATTTCTCGGAGTCCGTAGTGGATGCTGGGGTTCCTGAAAGGACCATGGGGAATAGCGGCTCCGCAGGAGACAGGGCACAAAAAGTAAAGCTTTAGGATCAGGTGGTGTGCACTGGCTCCTCCCCCTATGACCCTCCTCCAAGCCTCAGTTAGGATACTGTGCCCGGACGAGCGTACACAATAAGGAAGGATTTTGAATCCCGGGTAAGACTCATACCAGCCACACCAATCACACTGTACAACCTGTGATCTGAACCCAGTTAACAGTATGATAACAGCGGAGCCTCTGAAAAGATGGCTCACAACAATAATAACCCGATTTTTGTAACTATGTACAAGTAATGCAGATAATCCGCACTTGGGATGGGCGCCCAGCATCCACTACGGACTCCGAGAAATAGAATTATCGGTAAGTAAATTCTTATTTTCTCTATCGTCCTAGTGGATGCTGGGGTTCCTGAAAGGACCATGGGGATTATACCAAAGCTCCCAAACGGGCGGGAGAGTGCGGATGACTCTGCAGCACCGAATGAGAGAACTCCAGGTCCTCCTTAGCCAGGGTATCAAATTTGTAGGATTTTACAAACGTGTTTGCCCCTGACTAAATAGCCGCTCGGCAAAGTTGTAAAGCCGAGACCCCTCGGGCAGCCGCCCGAGATGAGCCCACCTTCCTTGTGGAATGGGCATTTACATATTTTGGCTGTGGCAGGCCTGCCACAGAATGTGCAAGCTGAATTGTATTACACATCCAACTAGCAATAGTCTGCTTAGAAGCAAGAGCACCCAGTTTGTTGGGTGCATACAGGATAACAGCAAGTCAGTTTTCCTGACTCCAGCCGTCCTGGAACCTATACATTCAGGGCCCTGACAACATCCAGCAACTTGGAGTCCTCCAAGTCCCTAGTAGGCGCAAGGCACCACAATAAGCTGGTTCAGGTGAAACACTGACACCACCTTAGGGAGAGAACTGGGGACGAGTCCGCAGCTCTGCCCTGTCCGAATGGACAAACAGATATGGGCTTTTTTGAGAAAAAACCCACCAATTTGACACTCGCCTGGCCCAGGCCAGGGCCAAGAGCATGGTCACTTTTCATGTGAGATGCTTCAAATCCACAGATTTGACTGGTTTTAAACCAATGTGATTTGAGGAATCCCAGAACTACGTTGAGATCCCACAATGCCACTGGAGGCACAAAAGGGGGTTGTATATGCAATACTCCCTTGACAAACTTCTGGACTTCAGGAACTGAAGCCAATTCTTTCTGGAAGAAAATCGACAGGGCCGAAATTTGAACCTTAATGGGCCCCAATTTGAGGCCCATAGACACTCCTGTTTGCAGGAAATGCAGGAATCGACCGAGTTGAAATTTCTTCGTGGGGCCTTCCTGGCCTCACACCACGCAACATATTTTCGCCACATGTGGTGATAATGTTGTGCGGTCACCTCCTTCCTGGCTTTGACCAGGGTAGGAATGACCTCTTCCGGAATGCCTTTTTCCCTTAGGATCCGGCGTTCCACCGCCATGCCGTCAAACGCAGCTGCGGTAAGTCTTGGAACAGACATGGTACTTGCTGAAGCAAGTCCCTTCTTAGCGGCAGAGGCCATAAGTCCTCTGTGAGCATCTCCTGAAGTTCCGGGTACCAAGTCCTTCTTGGCCAATCCGGAGCCATGAGTATAGTTCTTTCTCCTCTACGTCTTATAATTCTCAGTACCTTAGGTATGAGAAGCAGAGGAGGGAACACATACACCGACTGGTACACCCACGGTGTTACCAGAACGTCCACAGCTATTGCCTGAGGGTCTCTTGACCTGGCGCAATACCTGTCCCGTTTTTTGTTCAGACGGGACGCCATCATGTCCACCTTTGGTATTTCCCAACGGTTCACAATCATGTGGAAAAACTTCCCGATGAAGTTTCCACTCTCCCGGGTGGAGGTCGTGCCTGCTGAGGAAGTCTGCTTCCCAGTTTCCACTCCCGGAATGAAACACTGCTGACAGTGCTATCACATGATTTTCCGCCCAGCGAAAAGTCCTTGCAGTTTTTGCCATTGCCCTCCTGCTTCTTGTGCCGCCCTGTCTGTTTACGTGGGCGACTGCCGTGATGTTTTTCCCACTGGATCAATACCGGCTGACCTTGAAGCAGAGGTCTTGCTAAGCTTAGAGCATTATAAATTTACCCTTAGCTCCAGTATATTTATGTGGAGAAAAGTCTCCAGACTTGATCACACTCCCTGGAAATTTTTTCCTTGTGTGACTGCTCCCCAGCCTCTCGGGCTGGCCTCCGTGGTCACCAGCATCCAATCCTGAATGCCGAATCTGCGGCCCTCTAGAAGATGAGCACTCTGTAACCACCACAGGAGAGACACCCTTGTCCTTGGATATAGGGTTATCCGCTGATGCATCTGAAGATGCGATCCGGACCATTTGTCCAGCAGATCCCACTGAAAAGTTCTTGCGTGAAATCTGCCGAATGGAATTGCTTCGTAGGAAGCCACCATTTTTACCAGGACCCTTGTGCAATGATGCACTGACACTTTTCCTGGTTTTAGGAGGTTCTTGACTAGCTCGGATAACTCCCTGGCTTTCTCTTCCGGGAGAAACACCTTTTTCTGGACTGTGTCCAGAATCATCCATAGGCACAGCAGACGTGTCGTCAGGATCAGCTGCGATTTTGGAATATTTAGAATCCATCCGTGCTGTTGTAGCAGTATCCGAGATAGTGCTACTCCGACCTCCAACTGTTCCCTGGACTTTGCCCTTATCAGGAGATCGTCCAAGTAAGGGGTAATTAAGATGCCTTTTCTTCGAAGAAGAATCATCATTTCGGCCATTACCTTGGTAAAGACCCGGGGTGCCGTGGACAATCCAAACGGCAGCGTCTGAAACGGACAGTGACAGTTCTATACCACGAACCTGAGGTACCCTTAGTGAGAAGGGCAAATTTGGGACATGGAGGTAAGCATCCCTGATGTCCCGGGACACTATATAGTCCCCTTCTTCCTGGTTCGTTATCACTGCTCTGAGTGACTCCATCTTGATTTGAACCTTTGTAAGTGTTCAAATTTTTTTAGATTTAGAATAGGTCTCACCTAGCCTTCTGGCTTCAGTACCACAATATAGTGTGGAATAATACCCCTTTCCTTGTTGTAGGAGGGGTAATTTGATTATCACCTGCTGGGAATACAGCTTGTGAATTTTTTCCCATACTGCCTCCTTGTCGGAGGGATATAAAGCAGACTTCAGGAGCCTGCGAGGGGGAAACGTTTCGACATTCCAATCTGTACCCCTGGGATACTACTTGTAGGATCCAGGGGTCCTGTACGGTCCCAGCGTCATGCTGAGAGCTTGGCAGAAGCGGTGGAAGGCTTCTGTTCCTGGGAATGGGCTGCCTGCTGCAGTCTTCTTCCCTTTCCTCTATCCCTGGGCAA
>NC_086453.1:27701468-27706468 GCF_028390025.1 Pseudophryne corroboree | reverse complement strand
CTCCCAAGATGAGCCCACCTTCCTTGCGGAATGGGCCTTAACAGATTTAGGCTGTGGCAGGCCTGCCACAGAATGTACAAGTTGAATTTTGTTACAAATCCAACGAGCAATCGACTGCTTAGAAGCAGGTGCACCCAACTTGTTGGGTGCATACAGTATAAACAGCGAGTCAGATTTTCTGACTCCAGCCGTCCTTTAAATGTATATTTTTAAGGCTCTGACAACGTCCAACAACTTGGAGTCCTTCAAGTCGTCTGTAGCCGCAGGCACTACAATAGGCTGGTTCAGGTGAAACGCTGATACCACCTTAGGGAGAAAATGCGGACGCGTCCGCAGCTCTGCCCTATGTCGAATGGAAAATTAAATAAGGGCTTTTATAAAACAAAGCCGCCAGTTCAGATACTCTCCCGGCCGAAGCCAGGGCCAGTAACATAGTCACTTTCCATGTGAGATATTTCAAATCCACATTCTTTAGTGGTTCAAACCAATTGGATTTGAGGAAATCTAAAACTACATTTAGATCCCACGGTGCCACCTTAGGCACCACAGGAGGCTGTATATGCAGTACTCCTTTGATAAAAATCTGGACCTCAGGTAATGAGGCCAATTCTTTTTGGAAGAATATTGATAGGGCCGAAATTTGAACCTTAATAGATCCCAATTTGAGACCCATAGACAATCCTGATTGCAGGAAATGTAGGAAAACGACCCAGTTGAAATTCCTCCATCGGAGCACTCCGCTGCTCGCACCACGCAACATATTTTCGCCAAATACGGCGATAATGCTTCTCGGTGACTTCCTTCCTTGCCTTTATCAAGGTAGGAATGACTTCTTCTGGAATGCCTTTTTCTTTTAGGATCTGGCATTCAAACGCCATGCCGTCAAACGCAGCCGCGGTAAGTCTTGAAAAAGACAAGGACCCTGCTGAAGCAGGTCCCTTCTCAGAAGTAGAGGCCACGGATCGTCCGTGACCATCTCTTGAAGTTCCGGGTACCAAGTCCTTCTTGGCCAATCCGGAGCCACTAGTCTTACTCCTCTTTGCCGTATAATCCTCAATACCTTTGGTATGAGAGGCAGAGGAGGAAACACATATACCGACTGGTACACCCAAGATGTTACCAGCGCGTCCACAGCTATTGCCTGCGGATCTCTTGACCAGGCGCAATACCTGTCCAGTGTTTTGTTGAGGCGAGACGCCATCATGTCCACCATTGGTTTTACCCAACGGTTTAATAGCATGTGGAAAACTTCTGGATGAAGTCCCCACTCTCCCGGGTGAAGGTCGTGTCTGCTGAGGAAGTCTGCTTCCCAGTTGTCCACGCCCGGGATGAATACTGCTGACAGTGCTATCACGTGATTCTCCGCCCAGCGAAGGATCCTGGCAGCTTCTGCCATTGCCCTCCTGCTTCTTGTGCCGCCCTGTCTGTTTACATGGGCGACTGCCGTGATGTTGTCCGACTGGATCAACACCGGTCTTCCTTGAAGCAGAGGTTCCGCCTGGCTTAGAGCATTGTAGATTGCTCTTAGTTCCAGAATGCTTATGTGAAGAGACTTTTTCAGGCTCGACCACACTCCCTGGAAATTTCTTCCCTGTGTGACTGCTCCCCAGCCTCTCAGGCTGGCATCCGTGGTCACCAGGATCCAATCCTGCATGCCGAATCTGCGGCCCTCCAATAGATGAGCCTCCTGCAACCACCACAGAAGGGATACCCTTGTCCTCGGCGACAGGGTTATCCGCAGGTGCATCTGAAGATGCGACCCTGACCATTTGTCCAACAGATCCCTTTGCATGGAATCTGCCGAAAGGGATTGCTTCGTAAGAAGCTACCATTTTTTCCCAGGACTCTTGTGCATTGATGTACAGACACCTTTCCTGGTTTTAGGAGGTTCCTGACCAGGTCAGATAACTCCTTGGCTTTTTCTTCGGGAAGAAAAACCTTTTTCTGAACTGTGTCCAGAATCATCCCCAGGAACAGCAGACGAGTTGTCGGCATTAATTGGGATTTTGGAATATTCAGAATCCATCCGTGCTGCTTTAGCACCTCTTGAGATAGTGCTAAACCCATCTCTAGCTGTTCTCTGGACCTTGCCCTTATTAGGAGATCGTCCAAGTATGGGATAATTAATACGCCTTTTCTTCGAAGAAGAAATATTATCTCGGCCATTACCTTTGTAAAGACCCGAGGTGCCGTGGACAAACCAAACGGCAGCGTCTGAAACTGATAGTGACAGTTTTGTACAACGAACCTGAGGTACCCCTGGTGTGAGGGGTAATTGGAACGTGGAGATACGCATCCTTGATGTCCAAGGATACCATAAAGTCCCCTTCTTCCAGGTTCGCTATCACTGCTCTGAGTGACTCCATCTTGAACTTGAACTTCTTTATGTACAGGTTCAAGGACTTCAGATTTAGAATAGGCCTTACCGAGCCATCCGGCTTCGGTACCACAAAAAGAGTGGAATAATACCCCTTCCCTTGTTGTAGAAGAGGTACCTTGACTATCACCTGCTGAGAATACAGCTTGTGAATGGCTTCCAAAACCGTCTCCCTTTCTGAGGGGGACGTTGGTAAAGCAGACTTCAGGAAACGGCGAGGTGGCTCTGTCTCTAATTTCAACCTGTACCCCTGAGATATTATCTGCAGGATCCAGGGATTTACCTGCGAGTGAGCCCACTGCGCGCTGTAATTCTTGAGACGACCGCCTACCGCCCCCGAGTCCGCTTGCGAAGCCCCAGCGTCCTGCTGAGGCTTTTGTAGAAGCCGGGGAGGGCTTCTGTTCCTGGGAAGGAGCTGCCTGTTGCTGTCTCTTCCCTCGTCCTCTGCCTCGTGGCAGATATGAATAGCCCTTTGCTCTCTTATTTTTAAAGGAACGAAAGGGCTGCGGTTGAAAGGTCGGTGCCTTTTTCTGTTGGGGAGTGACTTGAGGTAGAAAGGTGGATTTCCCGGCCGTAGCCGTGGCCACCAAATCCGATAGACCGACCCCAAATAACTCCTCTACGCATCGCCTGTCCACTGTCGTGTCCATAAAGCTCTTCTGGCCGAAATGGACATAGCACTTACCCGTGATGCCAGTGTGCAGATATCTCTCTGTGCATCACGCATATAAAGAAATGCATCCTTTATTTGTTCTAACGACAGTAAAATATTGTCCCTGTCCAGGGTATCAATATTTTCGATCAGGGACTCTGACCAAACTACCCCAGCACTGCACATCCAGGCAGTCGCAATAGCTGGTCGTAGTATAACACCTGCATGTGTGTATATACCTTTTTGGATATTTTCCATCCTCCTATCTGATGGATCTTTAAGTGCGGCCGTCTCAGGAGAGGGTAACGCCACTTGTTTTGATAAGCGTGTTAGCGCTTTGTCCACCCTAGGAGGTGTTTCCCAGCGCTCCTTAACCTCTGGCGGGAAAGGGTATAAAGCCAATAACTTCTTTGAAATTAGCAGTTTTTTATCGGGGCACCCCACGCTTCATCACACACGTCATTTAATTCTTCTGATTCGGTAAAAACTACTGGTAGTTTTTTCACACCCCACATAATACCCTGTTTAGTGGTACCTGTAGTATCAGCTAAATGTAACATCTCCTTTATTGCCAAAATCATATAACGTGTGGCCCTACTGGAAAATACGGTTGATTCGTCACCTTCACCACCGGAATCAGTGCCTGTGTCTGGGTCTGTGTCGACCGACTGAGGCAAGGGGCGTTTTACAGCCCCTGACGGTGTTTGAGGCGCCTGGACAGGCACTAATTGAGTGTCCGGCCGCCTCATGTCGGCAAACGACTGCTTAAGCGAGTTGACGCTATCCCGTAATTCCACAAATAAAGGCATCCATTCTGGTGTCGACCCCCTAGGAGGTGACATCCTCATATTTGGCAATTGCTCCGCCTCCACACCAATACCGTCCTCATACATGTCGACACACACGTACCGACACAGCAGACACACAGGGAATGCTCTATACGAAGACAGGACCCACTAGCCCTTTGGGGAGACAGAGGGAGAGTCTGCCAGCACACACCAAAAAGCGCTATATATGACAGGGATAGCCTTATGATTAAGTGCTCCCTTATAGCTGCTTTTATATTAATATATTGCCATTTATTTTGCCCCCCCTCTCTGTTATACCCTGTTTCTGTAGTGCAGTGCAGGGGAGAGACCTGGGAGCCTTCCTGACCAGCGGAGCTGTGACAGAAAATGGCGCCGTGTGCTGAGGAGATAGGCCCCGCCCCTTTTTCGGCGGGCTCGTCTCCCGCTATTTAGTACATTTAGGCAGGGGTAAATATCTCCATATAGCCTCTGGGGCTATATGTGAGGTATTTTTAGCCTTTTTAAAGGTTTTCATTTGCCTCCCAGGGCGCCCCCCTCCCAGCGCCCTGCACCCTCAGTGACTGCCGTGTGAAGTGTGCTGAGAGGAAAATGGCGCACAGCTGCAGTGCTGTGCGCTACCTTAAGAAGACTGCAGGAGTCTTCAGCCGCCGATTCTGGACCTCTTCTTGCTTCAGCATCTGTGAGGGGGCCGGCGGCGTGGCTCCGGTGACCATCCAGGCTGTACCTGTGATCGTCCCTCTGGAGCTTCATGTCCAGTAGCCAAGAAGCCAATCCATCCTGCACGCAGGTGAGTTCACTTCTTCTCCCCTCTGTCCCTCGTTGCAGTGATCCTGTTGCCAGCAGGAATCACTGTAAAATAAAAAACCTAAGCTAAACTCTCTAAGCAGCTCTTTATGAGAGCCACCTAGAATTGCACCCTTCTCGGCCGGGCACAAAAATCTAACTGGAGTCTGGAGGAGGGTCATGGGGGGAGGAGCCAGTACACACCACCTGACCTGTAAAAGCTTTACTTTTGTGCCCTGTCTCCTGCGGAGCCGCTATTCCCCATGGTCCTTTCAGGAACCCCAGCATCCACTTAGGACGATAGAGAAATATATATATATATATATATATATATATATATATATATATATATATATATATATATATATATATATATATT